>NC_056746.1:489086992-489386992 GCF_019279795.1 Protopterus annectens | reverse complement strand
AGAGACTCCCCATACTCTGGAATAGACTGCCCATACATGTCAAGCAGAGCGCCTCCTTAGCCCTCTTCAAAAGGAACCTTGACGATTGGATGGGAGATAGGAAATTCACCCCAGGGATCATGTCAGTCGCCCTGCTAGACAGGGGTCCAGGGAAGTAAATATTGTGGGAAAAAATATCCAGGGAATTGTTATGGCTAGGCTTGAATAGGCTCTAGGGCCGATAGCCTAGTACCAACCTATGAACCTATTAATTTCCATGGTGGGATGGCTATTTGCTTTCAGTTAAGGTTTGAGCACTCTCAGGAATGTAGAAGCAATGCCATTTCATTTAAGTATGTCTTCACAACAATAATCAACTGCAGATTTCTCCTCACTTACCATACACTGCTTTAGTTTGCAACTTTTCAGTGAGATTTGACTGATTTCCTCACTGTTGGACCACTCAAGATGGTGAATCTTGGGGGAATTCAGGACCTTGATCTTTGATTATTCACTTAAAATAAATAAAATAGAATAATTATAGGAATACAGGAACACTTTACTGTAGCACACTAAACTTGCAGTGGGTGGTTTTGCCCATAAAAAAACACCTTCAGACTGTGATTAACAGAAAGAACAACCCTTTAAATGCAGCTTATGTGATTTTAATGAGTTTTACCTACAGGAGGGTAAGTTGGTTTTAATCACAGTCTGTGGAAGCTTTTCTGTGAATCAAAAGCACTTACTGTAGTGCCTAGCTTCATAAAGACAGTTTCTTTTATTTGGATTTGGTTACAACTTGTGGGCTTATTTATTTATTTAACATTTGTTTACCAGGATGGTCCAACTGGACAGCTGGTGTCCGTTTTCAGCGGAGTCCTGGGGGGAAAAGCCCCAGAAAAAAAAATACAGAATATAAACAAGATATATATATATAGCAATAACACAGGTTACAAATATAAAAGGTTAATACAGTAATACAGAGGAATTACATACAAGAATAAATGTACTATTCTATTCTATAGTCAAGTAGCACTGGATTATACTATAAGTATACAAACAATATTTACAAAATGTAAATAAGCATGGAATTTCAGCTTCACCCAGGTTGCTTTCAGAGAACTTAGTGGATGTAATGGTCCAGCTTGGCATGGCCACCCTGGCGCTAGAAGTTTAAAAGATTTTTTTTTCTGATTACTGATCTGCTTCATTTCAACCTTTCCTTATCCCCATCATTTCTTCTCCTGAGACTGACATGGATCTGTTGTAGGCAGGTTTTGAGGAGAATCTTTAGTAGTATAATGTTTCCCTTGATGGATGAGCTCCCTTAAAAAACAGGGCTGATGGAACAGAGTGTTGAGCTGCTACTTATGATAGGGTTTTAATGGAAGCTCTCCATGAAGTTGCCCTACAGTAAGTGGTTACCCTCCAGTTTCTAACACTCCTGACTGTTGGTTCATAACTGATATAGTGACTTATACAGACATGAGGGAAGGCTAAGACACAGATAGAAGAGACTGGATCTGTTTAAGAATAAATTTATTTTGGATGCCCATTATGCAACACACTACTTAAAAATGTCCTTTAAGAAAGTAATGTTTCTGTCCAAGTGGGATCATCAGGGTGTACGTTTCAGGGTGATTAACAGACTGCAGATCCCAGCCTTACTGCTCAGAAAGCTTTCTCACAATCAGGATCTCAATTGTAGATTCTTTATAATGGACAGTGTATATGTTACTACTGAAAAGTTTTCTTTCAAGATAAATGTATTCAAAATCACTGATAGGCTGAAGTATTCATCTCTATACCTCCTTTACTCAGGAGCGTGTCTCTGATCTTGCTGTTACTGAAGACAACCTGGATACTATCCTTCATTGCATAAATAGCAGTCATAAATCTTAATCCAGAAAAGAAGAATATGACATCCATTTATACCACTGCTCATCTTTATTGGACTCATTACCCCTTAACAATTATATTTATGGGAATGACGTCTGAGAGTAATGTGCACAATTTGTTGTCACTTAAATACCAGATGACAACCACTGTTAGGTCAAAGATAATGCTGCTACCATCCAAGGATTAAATCCTGGATAAAGCACCTGCTGCCATGTCCACACTTTGAGCAAGCAGTGAATACAAATGTAGGCAACATATTTTTATCTTTAGCTGCTCTAACCCATTTTGAGATATATATGTGTGTGTGCCTTTGTATGGACATAAACATATAGACCCACATAAAGACATGCATTTTTTTTTTGCTGACTCAGTAATCATATTATGTCTAGTCACTATTCATGAGCAGGAAGGAGAGCTTGACTTGCCCCCACCCAGGTTTCAAGAGCTTCACTGATTTGAGTTTCATTAGCTTGAGTTTGACAGGCTATCAGCAAAGTACATAAAGTGCAAGACAATGAAAAAGAAGTGCGTGTGTACATATATATATATATATATATATACATATATACACACACACACACACATATATATATATATATATATATATATATACACACACACACACACACAAATAGATATGCATATGTGTGTGTGTGTATATATATATATATATATATATATATATATATATATATACACACATACATATATATATATATATATATATATATATATACAAACATATATATATATATATATATATATATATATATATACATACAAATATATGTATGGGTCTATATACCCACTGAAATATATATATTGAAATGTATATTTATATATATATATATATAAATGCATTTATCCGAAAATACACTTTCATGAAAAACTGGGGGGTTCATTGATCTGTTTTTTTGGGATATTGCATTTTCAGATAAATGCACTTTCAGAAAAATGGGGGTCGAAAAATTACATTTCAAAGAAAAGAAATTTTGTTGATTAAACGTAGACATATATATGTATGTATATACAGACACACATACATATACATATCTGTGTGTGTGTATATACTCTACTTAACTGAACATGGAATATCACACTTTTTTTATGTCTGCACAAGTGGCATGAACAGTCAGATGATCTTAGTGTGCTGGCATTACTTTGTGAGAGATTGGGGTAGAGTGGGTATATGGAATTTGCCCTTTCCTTGCTGCTATGTGAAATCCTGCTATCTATATATCAGTAAGAGCAGGCTTAAACCCCTGCAAAATGTTTTTATTTATTTATTTTTTAGATATCTGAGTTTAGATAATTTTAGTTCTATATTTTTATGTTGAGATTTTGAGTGTCCCCCTTATGTACATTACTCACAAGTACACGCACAAACATATATACATATATACACATATACAAATATACATATATCTATGCGTACATACATATGCACACAGTCACTCACTCATTCATTTATATTTATACCTAAATATGTATTATATAACACCAGACCTCTCAACTGTACCGAATATCTCTTGGTTTGTACCGTTTTTTGGTCCAAATTTCAGAATTTCTCAGCTTTTTGCTTTTAAAAATATTTTTACGGCTTTTTTTCAGAGTGACGTCTTCACATTGAGGCATGCGTGGTGATGTCAGTTCTTGAGCAGCCTGTCGGAAATTTGTGTGCGTATCTTTGAGTGTACATTTGTGTCCCAAAGGTAAAGAAAAAACTATAAACATTTGACAGATTTGGTCATTATAAACTGAAATTTACCAGTACGATCTCATAGGCTTTATGGATCATGCCTGTGTTTTCTGAACATATATGTAATTTAAAGACTAATAGGCTGGATATGGGCACGTGTGTGAAACTTATGCACGTGTTTCGAAACGTTAGCTGGAATGCTTGCATATTTTGGGAAAAGTCATTTTATTTTAAAATAATCTTTTCACTTGCATATATGTGTCCACCTCATGCCAGTTTGCATCAGGTAACACGCTCAGGAATTACCTAATGCCCAATTAACATGTTATTGCCGGGCTGGCTTATCAGTATATACATAAGATAGGAATGCTGCAAACATAGTTCTGAGGAATTGCGCACACCCATTTGTCCTTTTCATCTCTCCCTTTATGCATTGTTTCGGACTGTGAAGGGTACAGGGAACACTGGACTATATAGTCCAAAAGAGAATTTAATTAAGACTGTGGGTCACCAGCTAGACTGCCAAGAGATTTGCTTGCATTGTTAAACCACAGGTAAAAAAAGTTACAACATTTTGCCCTACATCGCCTGTATTTTTTTTTCAAACACTGTTCATTAAGCCTATCTGCAATTCTCTGTAGCGGCTTTTGCTAATTTGTCTGTACCCTGGACTGATCCAAGATGGAAAACTTCACATCAGTCTCAATGACAATGTTGCCCTTGTTTCTGGTTATTAAATTAAACTGGTGGAGGCGGTACTAATTTTCTAATGTCTGGATAGCTCAAGCATAGCGTAATTACATGATTCATTATTATCCTTTTATTGTCACCTTAGCAGTTACTCACAGCCTTTTGCAATATGTCAACTATAAGCAGCTAACTGCGTACATTTCTTTCTTATTACAGGAAGAGTGCGAGGTGTAAAAGGTGAAAATGCTGAGCTATTATGCTGACAAAAGTAAACGTTAGTTTAGTACAACCATTTTAATGTGGTGGATAATGGTTCTTTTGAATCGCTTTATATTAAATTATTGTGGAGTAATGGCACTGTACTACAAATATTTGCATATACCTGACTGTGACTGAACTGCCTTAGTACAAGAAGGAAACTAATAACGAAAAAACAAAACTTAAATGATGATATAAATATGTTGTAGTGACAAGGAAGGGTATTTTAGTGCATGCTGGTTGTCGAATTGATCAAGTTTTAACTTGCTTCACATACACGAGGCATGAACAAGTACAACAGTTGGAGTAAATTATTTTATTTCCATTGCAAACTGCAATCTGAGCAAACTAAAACAGTGCAAAAAATTCTCAAATGTCTAATTTCTTCCTCATTAGTTGTAAAATATGTAACCTGGATCTGTCTGTGTTCCAAGGGTGTATAAATGTACCATTTGTACTCAAACCTAATGCTGTTCCCCTTACAACCCACTAACCTTAAACATGCATTCAGCCATCAGATTGCTGCCCTTATAACATAAGAAATTAGCACATTATTTTCAACTGTTGCCAGTTATAACCATGCAACAGTGATTTTTAGAAATGCACTCTGATTTCCTAACAAGTATTGTTCTACTGAGCTGCATACTGTGAACCTTATTTTAAAAAGTAATTAATGTTCTGTGCTCCTTGACTAATAAAGTTTCGAATAGATCCTCATTCCCCAGACAACTAAAATGTACTAGTTGAGTATAAGAATGCCTATTTACATCCTTTATCCCTTTCATCTCTCTTTTTCTGTCTCTTTCCATCTGTGTGTGTGTATTATATATACATATATATATATATATATATATATATATATATATATATATATATATATATACGCGTATATATACACACACACACACACATACACACACATATATATATATATATATATATATATATATATATATATATGTATGTGTGTGTGTGTGTGTGTGTGTCAGTGTGTGTAATCATAAAACTTGATTGCCTACTACATCTCTATCTGTATTCCTGTGCATCTGTTAGATGTGGTTGAGTGTTTTATGTTTAATACAGGGAGCACGTAAGGCACACAAGAACAAGAACCAAAGGGCTAGAGAGGCTATTCTTCTTGGGTAAATACACAAATGGAAAACCTCTCCATCAATAAGCATTAAAATTGTAACACTATTTTTCTAAGTAGAACATTTTGTTAGAACAGACAATATGTAACTACGGGTAAGGAATCTTTTTACAAGCTTATTTTAGTTATTTGATACCCTTTTTATGAACTTGATCTGTACATTTAGGAGGAACATGCTGTTTCAATGAATGTGAGTTTTAGGAGCAGAGACATTTTAATGCTAAGTCTATTTTTATTGTGAGACTGTATTGCTTTGTTTAGCAGATGTCTATTAATGTTTGTGCGATAAAATGTAAAATAAACTCCAAATAATCATCACAGACGTAAAGCAGAATGCACATTAGTGTTTATATTAAATGGGGCGAAAGAGACAGATAATGGGACATTGGAATGGCTGCAGAGGACTCTTGGGGCATAATTTTGGTTGTCTGTTCTTAAGTTCACGTTTGAAAGTTGATATCCCACAATTCCACTGCCGTGGGCTGGGTTAAATAATTATGCATGCAAATTTTGTGTTAATCAGCATACAGATTTGCACCTATTTTTCATGGGCTTTGTCCAGATTTTTCATGTTTCCAGGTTGAGAGGTATGTATAACATATATATATATATATATATACATACACACACACACACACACACACATATATATATATATATATATATATATATAGATATTGGTTTACCTTCATTAGGGCTTGTGTCCATTGTCCAACGTGCATTACATCAAAAGGACAACAGCAAAAACAAAAAAATGCAACGCCGACTCACAGAAGTTCAAATGGCTATAATGTGAATGCACTATGCCATTCAGACACATGGACAAATGTCAAAAATGGTTTTCCGTCAAACCATTTTTGACATTTGTCCTTGGAAGTGTTCCATAATTCGCTCTGTTGAGTCGCATAAATGCACAATTGCACATATCATTCTCGACAAAATCAAGGTAAACCTATATATATATATATATATATATATATATATATATATATATATCTATATATACACACACACACACACACACACACACACACACACACACACACACACACACACACACACACACACATATATCTAAGCTAGCTATTTTATGGTTCTAGCCCCAATGTAGCTTGTGAAGATAGGTGAAGGCTGCCAGCCTAGCTAGACAGAATTTTGTAGATAATTCTGTCATTTGTAAATATTAATATAAGCCACAGGCTTGTTCTCTTAAATGGGAAAAATGGTGTTAAATGTGTAACAACAGTGCACTCTGCTGTAACAAAGCTGATAAGTCAATTATTTAATGCCATTTGTTTTGAAGCCAAAGTTAATGGCTAGAATTTGCATGCATAATTTCTTTTATTGCTCTGGTTCCTGACCAGCTGCAAGAACAAAAGGGCTATTACCCTCTGAGAGTCTGTTAGCCTGGGAACCAGAAAGAAATGATGTAATCTGAAATTAATCAGTGGTACTGTGTTATCAATTTAAGGACAGAAAGAATGAGAGCATATCAGCATTTGCCTTGAGAACATCCAACTTACCACTCTGCCTGTGTCTACATGTAGGTAGGATTTTAGAACTGAGTTTTTTTAGATATGGCTAGAAAATAGAAAGATTAGACTAATTTGTTTTTCTGTGATGTCAGAACATTTCTACCGTATTATTGTAAGTATTTCTCTGTGATCTCTGAACTCTTGACTAGCACTGCATAGTAAGAAGTATTGTCTTGTGTTTTTTTATTTATTATTAAATATTTTAAACCTTTCAACTGTGGCTGTTTTGTATAAAGATAATTTAAGCTCTAAGAGTACATTGCATGAATATAGTGATACTGTACCAAGTCACTCCAAACAAGTCTTGACTGTTCAGTCGCACTTACCATTGGGATAATAATATTGCACAGTATAATTGGACACCCTTTCATAAGGGCCTTTGAGTAGCTGATAAATATTAGCTGGCTGGTGGCAGTGATTTCTACCATAGAGTCTGGGTAAAAGAGGCACAACTGGAGAACCTGTGCCAGCCCTCCCCAGGAGTGTCTGTGTGGTTGTATAAACTCTTATCTCAAAGTGTGTGTGTGTGTGTGTGTGTGTCAGCTACTTGGGCAGGGACATAAAGCACTGGTTGGACAGAGGGGGTGCTGGAAGTTTTAGCTTGCACACTAGGCGGAGATCTGGAACTTATAGCTGTGCCAGTGGGGAGTCTTATTGGGGACCTAGAGAGAAAGGGAGAAACCAGCCCCAGACTGACTGTGATCTCTGTCTGCTCTTAAGGGAAATTCTACTCTACTGTGTATGCATTTATTATCCTTTCCCTATATGGATGCCCCTCACTGGTGTTAGTGGTGAGGATTGAGCCTCCTTGACTGCTGGGCCAGTGCACGGGCATCACACAGTTCTCCAATCATTTCCCTCAAATTGAAGTTAAAGATCATAACAAAATCCTCCTCTCCAAGTTGATGACAAAAAGGCAAAAAAAATTATTCTAAGATCTTCTTTAATCAACACTATAGCAAACAATTTGCTAAAAATGTAACAAGTGGTTTGCTACAGCTAGATACCATACCTGAACCTTTTTCAGCATGGCAATAAATGCAGTATCAGCATTTAGAAATGACTGCAGATACTGCACACTTCTGTGCAACTGGCATCTGAACAGCACACCCTCGTAACACCAGCATTGCCCTGACTGCAAACTGCAGCATCAGCCCTTCATTTATGAATGCTGGTGCAGTACTATCACCAGATCACACCCTCTGACATCTTGTGCCAGGGTGGCTATTCCCCTTACCCAGCATTAGCTATGACTGTGCTTACAACTATGATTTACCAACACAAAGAGATATCAAGGTGCCTCATCAGACTACATGCAAATCTAACCTCAGAGCACAACTGTTACTTTTTAGAATACAAGACAAGATGTACTACATCAAGTCAATGTAGCAACTACATAACTCATCTTAAAAATACTGACTTTACATACACACACATACTACAGTATGCTGATTTTCTTTTTGCAGTCCCATGATCAGCATAAAAGTGGCATTACACTGAATGCTCGAATATATATATATATATATATATATATATATATATATATATATGGGTTCCGTACTAATCCCTGACGCACTTTTTCCTCCGAAGCACTCATGGCCAAACATACTTACACGAAAATGCTGTTCATTGAAGCAGCATTTTCGTGTAAGTATGCTGTTGTGGAGAACGTACTACAATGCGGATAAGGGAAGATTCCCTTTTGCCCACTGTAGTGTGGTCTCGGAGTGAGAATATTAAAGTAGGGGGTGTGGGGGGGTGCACTGGGGCATAGCTCCCCTACATAAATGCTTTTTTTCTTTTACACATTTTAATGAAAGTGCTTTTTCAGTAAAAGCACTTTCATTAAAATGTGTCCGGTGATGTTGGGTTCGGCTATTGCAGCTTCATGCAACAGTCCTAGACATATATATATATATATATATATATATATATATATATATATATATATATATATATATATATATATGGGTCTACTTCTTTTGACCTAACTTTCATTTGCCTGACCCCATTTGACTGAAATTTAATTTGCCTGACACTTCATTTGACTGACAAGTATTATTAGCAAGAAAATGGAATATGCCCCCTTCTTTTTATATATATATATATATATATATATATATATATATATATATATATATATATATATATATATGTTGCTTGCTCGAAATCCCAAAATCTTGAGCAAGCAACATCGACACCCATAAGAGCGAAACTGCACTACTGCAAAAGTGCATTATCACAAAAGCCGGTTTTCCCTACCAGCAAAAAACAAAAGTAATACTAATAAAATCAGTATTTTGCAGGGGGGCAAGCCCCCCTGTGCCCCCCCACACCCTCCCTACTTAAATATGCCAACTATGAGATCGCACTACAGTGGAGTAATGGGAAATATTCACGTTACGCATTGTATGCAGATTTCCATGCAGTCCAGTCGAGCTTTCACAAACTCAATCATAAGGGGTCGGGCCATATGAAGTTCGAGACTGTGGGAATTTGATCATTTGCAGTAGACCCATATATATATATATATATATATATATATATATATATATATATATATTTTACAAGCTCAAAGTTTCAAAACTTCAAACTGCAAATGGTTGAGACCATAAGCTCAAAGTTCTGAAACTTTGAAATTGTAATAAAAAAATAAAAACAAAAGATTTTTTTTTTATGCTTTTGCAGGGGGCAAACCCCCCTGCACCTCCCACACCTCCAGCTAAATAAATATACCAACTCTGAGATTGCACTACAGTGAGGAAAATGGTAAATTTCCTATTCTATGCTGTATGGCAATCCCCATTCAAAACGTTCGAAGTTTCAAAACTTTGATCTTATGGTTTTGACCATTTGCATCTTGAAGTTCTGAAACTTTAAGCTTGTGAAGGGAATCCATGTATGTGTGTGTAGATATATATATATATATATATATACACACACACACACACACACAATCTGTACTTTTATGTCTGCATCTATATATCTACATCTGCATCTAAAGCTATCTAGCTATTTATCTGTAAATAATAGCAACAAAAATGTTGGAACTCAAACATGTACCAGTTTTACAAACTGAAGGAGTGAATCACATCTTTGGTAGTTAAAGTGGGCCAACACTTTCAGAACGCTCAACTTACATGTATGTATTGTGAAGCTTGAAGTGTTACTAGCACACTTTTTTCCTAAAATGTGATTTGCTATGTAAAAATCACTTTTCCTGACTGAAAATTCCTTTTGAGATAGAAATGTACAGGAGCAATCTGTTTATTAAAGGACAAACAGATGACATTTTGTAAATTTAGTTCACAAACTGAATGTTAAAAAGGTTAAGAAATGCTCATCTGTTTAAAAGCAGAATCAAGATTTTGGCCACTGCTATGTTTTGGAACAAAACCTTAAGAACACATACCTTAGGGGGCTACATAAAGAAGTCAGTGATGTCCCACAAAATATTTTGCAAATTGAATACAACATTGCTGTACTTTATTAAAAATGCAAATATGAAGCCACTAAAATAAATGTTGACTCGTGACTTGTAGTTAGTAATACTTCGAGACAAAATCACCTTGTGAGACAGAAATGTACAAGGTTAGTGCAGTTATTTTTCTTTTTTAAGTTCAGTTCCCACTGAAAATATTTTGCAAATCTAGAGTAAAAATGCTGAGATTAGTAAAATAATGAGTAAATACTGAACAGATTAAACAGAGTCAAACTTCTGTTTCTTAGTAATGTTTGGGGCAAAACATTCAGAATGCTCAACTTAGAGGATTTGCATCATGAAAATTGTGAAGTCTGATAGATAGAATTTTGATAATTTGGTGTCAAGTACTTAACTTTAGTACAATTACGTTGAACAGTCTGACAAATTAAACTTGTACTCATAACTCTTTAACACTAATATGTTGGACACAACTTTCAGAACATGTATCTAGGTGTATGACAGGAGGACTGAAGTGTAATTTCACATTAAAGGCAACTATAGGAAATCATGTTTTCCGTTCGAGATCACCTTATGGGATAGAAGGGATGATGTCCCTTTTATAGCATTTTGAAAACTTTGTATAAAAATGTTGAGCTTTAGCAAAGTTACGAGAAAACAGTCTCTAAACTACAAGCAGCATTATAACATTAGCAATGACATTTTTGCAATAACATTTTAAGACAAACTTTTTTGAATTTTCATCTTAAGGGTTAATGTCATGAAGTCTGAAAAGTCATTCTGTAATTCATTTTCAAAACACTACTTTGCAGTCACTTGGAAACATCGGTTTATCACAGAATTGTGCAATGACAGTTCATGAAAGGGAACACGTAGATACTATTGCAAATATGCCTTCAAAGTTTAAAAAAAATGATATTGCAATGGGCATGGGCTGGCACCCCATTCTGGATTAGTTTTACTGCCCTGTGCCCACTATGTGCTAGGTAGGCTCCAGTTCAGCTCACCAATGATGGTCAACTAGTTTAAGCTGGTCACCAGACAATAAATGAATGAGTGCTAAGAAATTATGATTTATGTGGTAATTTCTCAAAGACCCACTGGAATTAAAAGAAGAAAAAAATACTGGAAATGTCATCGATGAACAGAGAAGTGAGAATGGTCACTGGTACATGGAATAAAATAATGATGCACATTTGTAGTAGGCAAGTATGGGGCTTGGGGTGTATGGATGGGGGTATGTAATGGGATAGTAGAAGATGGTTGGAAATACAGCAACTGACTTTTTTAATATATGATAAAATTATGGATGCCAAACATTACAAAATATGCAACATATGACTATAGTAACAATACTGTATTATGTGTTACACATATACACAAATGTATACATACTATCAAAACAATTACGAGGAAGAAGACACAGATCTTAATACCATGAAGCTTTACTTCAGACTGACTCAGTCAGAATGCAAGATCATGTGACACACCAATCCCAGTAGCAGTTTTCTCATTTAAAGACACAAACAAAGAACTGTACACTATATACATTATATACATTGGTTCAGTAAATATTACTCTTATGTAGCAAGGTATTTCATATGGCATAGATAAGATAAAGGATGAGTCAAGAAAAAACAAGTCACTTGATTTGGAAACAAAATGCAAATGTCACGTTAATGTAGCATAAACAGCACATTATACAACGAACCCCCATTAATATTCAAAAACGTGCACGCTGATTGGTCAGCGTGCACATTGTAAATCAGAGTTATAGTAATGGAAAAAGGTCCGGTCGCCCAGACTTTTTCCATTACTATAACTCTTTTTTTACAGCAATGGAGAACGCAAGATCTCCGTTGCTTTTTTCAAACTGTGTCACTATGTTAAAGGAGTTTAACATAGCGAGACAGCTTTAAAAAAAAGCAACAGAGATTCTCCGTAGCTTTTTTTAAAGCTGTCTCGCTATGTTAAACTCCTTTAACATAGCGACACAGTTTGAAAAAAGCAACTGGGATCTTGCTTTCTCTGTTGCTTTTTTCAAAACTGTCTCGCTATGTTAAATGGGTTTAACATAGCGAGACAACTTTAAAAAAAGCAACGGAGATTCTCCGTTGATTTTTTTTAAAGCTGTCTTGCTATGTAAAACCCATTTAAAACAGCGAAACAGTTTATAAAAATCAACGGAGATCTTGCTTTCTCTGTTGCTTTTGCCCACAGCTCTGATGTACTACGTTGGCATACGCATGCGCAGTACATCAGAACTGCCGCAGAATACCAGACAGCTACAGAAGGGCAGCAAGGAGGCATTATACAATGCCATTATTTAAGATAAGTAATTATTTTTTTTCTTAAATAATGCCATTGTATAATAGCAATAACCCACTTCTGGGTGTGGGTAATGCTGGATTTACCCACAGTTGGCTTTGTTTGGCCACTCGGGCTTCACCCTCGTGACCAAGCCACACCAACCGTGGGTAAATCCAGCATTACCCACACCCAGGCGTGGGTTATTGCTATAATAACAAACTGGCTTTTTAAATCATTCCTCCAAACCTGGCATATTTAAATGCAAAGTTTTGATTAGAACTGTCAGTTTTACCAGTCTGTATATATCTGATGAAAGTCTATTGGTAAAAGTATCAGGACTTAGTCAATACACAGGATTCTGGTTGGACTATATAATTTCCCCCACCATGTCATCTTTGTTCTGAGAAAGTAAATAGCGATGACTTCTCAAACTCAACTACAAGCAATACATTTATTATGTTTTCACTCTCATAAAACTGATCAATTGAATCTGGTACCTTAATCAAGTATTTCCGTTTCATCTGTACACTTGCATACTAGAGTCTTATACCAGCCACGATCTATGATATTCTCCACTGCCAATTACATTGCCTTGAAAATAACTTTCTTGAAAGCACTAGAAGAATCTTCATTTGGGCCTAGAATTATCCTTATTCATTTCTTTTTCTGCAGAACTGAACTATATTATGGATGATCTATTAACAGTTTGAGTTGTTTACTGTGAGGATAAAGCAAAGAAAATGAGGTAGGAAGACTGGACTTTAGATAGCAAACCATTAACTCATTGTTTCCTACAAGAGTAGAGTAGTCAGATACACAGAGTATTCTGTAAGAGTATACTCATCTTTACAGGCGACTTCTCTACACTCTTGAAATGAGTATGCTCATCACTGTCATCAAAGTCAAATTTCTGAAGTCCTAGTACTGATGCATACATAAAACCTAGGTAGCAAGGTGACATGATTTGCTAAGAATGACAGTGAAATGTTCAGCAAGGGATGTGTAGAGCTGCAGTTATTAAGGAGTGATTACAAAAAGTTAAGAAAAAAAGGCATATTTCCATGCTTACATCAATAATGCAAAAACAGAGTATAATACTGTCATGTTGAGGGTTGTGTACTCAAGTAGTAACTGTTAGTAAAAAAATAACATTAACACAAGCTGGACAACGTGAAGATATTTGTAATAAAAATGCTCTTTTGATAAAGCAGTTATCTACTACCTGTTGTGACGCCCTTGCACTGGCTCAGTAATCAAGGAGCCTCAATCTTCACCACTGCTAACAGTGGGGGAACATACACACTGGGAGGATGGCAAGTACACACAGTAACGTGTAATTTCCCTTAAGACCACACAGAGACCACAGTCAGTCTGGGGCTGGTTTCTCCCTCTTTCTCTAGATCCCCAATAAGACTCCCACTGACAGAGCTATAGGTTTGAGATCTCAGCCAAGTGGCCAAGCCAAAACCTCCAGCATCCTCTCTGTCCAATTAATGCTTTCTGTCCCTGCCCAAGTAGCTGACACACACACACACACACACACACACACACACACACACACACACACACACACACACACACCCCTGGGGAAGGCTGGCACAGGTTTACAGCTGCCACCATACATCCTTATCAGCTACTATAAGGCCCTAACAAAGGGTGTCCAATCTTACTGTGTAATGTTACTATTAATCCAAATAATAGTCTGACCAAGCAAGGCTATTTAGGAGTGGCCTGTACAATGTCACCAACTACATATGCAAGTACTCCAAGAGCTTAAATATGTTTCACAAATATCAGCCACAAAGATGGGTTTAAATATATTTAATAATAAATAATAAAAGAACAAGACAACAAACACAGTTAATTCAGAGTTCAAATCACAGGAAATATTTAAAACAACATTGCAGGACAGTCTCAAATAAATACAGAAACCATTTAAACTTATATTTATTATATTCCTATCTACATCTAAAAGAGATACTATGTTCTAAATCTTACTTACAGCAAAGCAAGTGCAGATGTTGATGATGAGTGGATGTTCTTGCTGGTCCAAGACAAAATACAAAATGCACAGTCTCTCTCTGAGAGAGTTCTCAAATTAATATCACATTTTACTGCTGGGTTGGCTTGGATGACATCACTTTTGTCATTTGACTTCAGTTCCCAAGCTAAACCCCTTTTGTCAAAACTAACAGAATTTAGCAGTTCTCTGCAAGAATACATAGCCTTCAGACATTTGCACCTGCTAGAGGACATAAAAAAATAAAACACTTACAAAACAATGCAGAAGGCACCCCAGTTCGACACATCCTGTCTCCTTGCTAAATTGAAATTAACTTTTATAGTCTCCAGCCACATTTATGTGCTTAGTTGCTTGCACCAGCAGTTTGTCAGCAGAGTGCAGTGACCTCAGGTTGCTGTATGGTTTAATGATCTTGTTTGTGCTGGTGTTTTCTTCGGGTTGGTATAGAATTTTGTGGGCTATTATAGGTTGGTTGTATCGGAGAGGACTGGGCCATTCAAGCCATCCTAGCTGAGTTAGGTTGACAATGTGGTGAGTCCTAGAGGTGTTATCTGTAGCAAATCTAGCAATATGGTTGTAACAGCTAGCAAGTTTGGTGAGGGTGGCTTTATTCAAGTTAGTGAAAAGGGGGGAGGCATAGAGGAAGGTAGATAATAAGTGGGATCAAGCAATAGTAGTTCTTGCAAATGGAGTGAGGAAAGGTTTGATCCTGCAGAGGGAGCCCAAGTTTTTGTTGACCGATTTGATGGTTTGATTGACATGGGTATCATATTTTAGGGCATTGTCGATGCCTAGGAGTTTTGTGAGAGTATCAGGGGATATAATTACGCCACTGCTGGAACTTACAGTAAAAAATAGTGAGGAGGAATTACAAGTGGGGGAAAAGATTAGCAGCTTAGTTTTGTTGGGGTTTAACAGAAGCTGACGGTTTGGGAATCGTTTTTCTACATCACTGAAAGTATTCTGGGTTAGGGTCATAAGTTCAGTTGAGGAGGAGGAGGCAGTACAGATTAAAGTAGAGTTGTCCGTGTATTGGATGCAGGTGGCCTTGGAAGTGATGGCGGGTAGGTCATTGGTAAACACTGAGAAGAGTAGTGGTCCTAATATGGAGCCTTGGGGGACTCCTAGAGTAATGGGTAGACGAGTGGATAAGGTATTCTGCCATAAAACTGCTTGTTGACTATCCAACAGGTAAGACTGGAACCATTTAACTGAGCTACTGTTTAGTGACAGTTCCTTCAGGGTATGGAGAAATAGTTGGTGATTGACCATATCAAAGGCCTTAGAGAGATCTAGGAAGAGAGCGGAGTTACGTTTGTTATTGTTTTGGTTGATGTTGATTGAGTTAGAGAAGGATAGGAGGGCTGAGGTGGTGCTGTGGTGTGGCCTAAAGCCATGCTGAGAGTTGGCCAGTAGTTTATTCTGGGTGAGATAGTGCATTAATTGGTTAAGGACGCATTTTTCCATTATTTTGGCCAGTGGTGATAGTATGGATATTGGTCTGCAGTTTGAGAGGTCTAATAAGTTTCCTCCCTTATGAAGGGGAATAACGTGGGAAACCTTCCAGAGAGATGGGATAGTGGCTTCAGACAAGGTGCGGTTAATTATAATAGAAATAGGGTATGCAATGGCATCTGCCCCTTTTTGTAGATGTTCTGGTGGGAGGAGATCAGCTGCTAGGGTAGTGGGCTGTAGTTTGTTAATTAGAGATCTGATAGTAGATGTAGATACAGGATAGAAGTTAAAAGGGAGTGGGGTGGTAGTTGAGGAGGAATTCCGAAAGGAGCTGGTGGGGTTATAGTTGGCTAGCTATTGATTGGATGGTTTTGGTAAAGAAATTGTTAGTTT
The DNA here is from genome assembly GCF_019279795.1 of Protopterus annectens. Lineage (NCBI taxonomy): Eukaryota > Metazoa > Chordata > Ceratodontiformes > Protopteridae > Protopterus > Protopterus annectens. The sequence goes on along the minus strand of NC_056746.1, from coordinate 489,370,159 downwards.
CCTCTGGAGTTTTTAGGTTACAAGCTGATGGGGTGGGAGTGGTGGTTTGGATGGGGTGAAGCAGTTTGTTTATTTCTGCCCCAAATTTTTGAGGTTTATTCTGATGTTTTTGCTGAAGGTGTGGATAGAAGTTTTTTTGTCTAACAATGTGGCTTTCTTAGTATCATTCCTTAGTTATCGAAACTTAATATGGTCGAGTGGGTCTTTTGAGGTGCGCCATTTGTCCCATGCTTTGTTTCTTGCTATGATTTTGGATTTGGTTACTTCAGAGAGCCAGGGTCCAGTCTTAGTTTTGGCTCTGAGGGTGCGGGGGAATCTAGAATGGTAAGGAATTTATAATTAAAATAGGCTACAGCATCATCCAGTGGAAGATCTTTCAGGATGGCCCAACTGCATGCTTTGAGTTCGTTCTGAAAGTCAGTGGAATTAAAGTTCTTATTGTTTCTGATAAATGTAGAGAGAACTTGGTGGTGTTTATCTACTTTATGCTTAATGATGTGAGTAGGTGGTCACTTATATCATCTGGGAGGGTACCCGTGTTGTACAGGTCTAGGTTATTGTTGATAAGAATCCAGTCCAGGATACTACCTTTGTAGTTGTATTTGTTTATTCTGGTGGGTGAGGATATGAGATGGGTATAGCTGTGAAGGTTTACGTGGGTGGTGGGAGATTCAGAGGAACAATTGTTCCAGTCAATATTAACATCTCCTAACACCATAGTTTCATGGGGGTATGTGTTGGAAAGCCATTAGAGGAAGTCTTCTAGGGTATTACATTGTTGCCTGAGGGGAATGTAAATGCAGGTGATTAATATAGATTTAATTTTGTTAAGCTGTAGTTTGCTAATGAGAACTTCTGCATTACTGAACAAGGGGATTGTTGTGGGGCTAGTGTGACATCTACTGTGTTTTTAAACAGGACTGCTACTCCTCCTCCTTTCCTAGTGTTATGGTCTAGTCTGAGTATGTTGTACCCTGGTGGGATAACCTCATTGTCTTTAGTTCCTGGTTTTAGCCAGGTTTTTGTAAAACATAGCACATCAGGTGAATACGCTGCTGAGAGGGCATGAAGATTATGGACCTTGTTGTTAATACTCCTGATGTTTAGCTGACAAGTCAGGACAGAGTTATCAGACTACAGTGTACAGTAATTATTAGTTTCAGGGCTTTACTAATTACTTTATGATAATATCTAGTTTTGGGCGAGATGGACCATGGTCTAGTTAGATGGTGGTTGTTAAAAGTGGAGGACAGGTTTGTAGTAAGCTAAGAGTTGATCTGATTTATTCAAGGTAGGAGCAGTGTTGGTTTGGGATAAGGGGTGGTGAACGCCAAGATAGGGCTGATTTTCATAGATGGTGAGTAGATATAGCCCAAGCAATATTGCCAGGAGGAACATAATTGGTCTCATTTTGATAGTTAATGTAGCACTTGACTAAGGAATGTGGGTTGGGAATCCAGATGATTAGTGGTAGGAAAAGTGGTGTATGGAAGTGTGGGTTATCTGTAATAGGTTGTGGTAGGGGGGAGTGGTTTATTGGGCTTAAATTTAGCACTAGTAGGGGTGGGTGGAATTTGGGGGCAGGGTGGGACGTGGAGCGAGCCCGAGCAGAGTGGGGCTAGTCCAGACCACAGGATTCCAAAGGTCTGTGTGTATGCAGGCTTGAAAGAATAGAATTTTACACTATGTTTTATTTGATTCTGTCTCAAATGAGCTAACAGTTAGCCAGACATTTTACTAAATTCTTTTTAAATATGCTAGCAGTTAACCAGATTTTTTACAGATATTCTGTCATATAGTTAATAACAGTGAGATGAAGATGGTAGGGGGGCCATGTTATTCAGGCTGTTAGAGCTATACTTTGCTTGTTTTCTTGCTTAGTGAAGCAGCCTGATTAATGCTAAGCTATATCTATCTATAGACCCTAGGCTAGCCGTAGACCCAGTTCAGCCAAGCAATTTATTAGCTTTACAGTTGTACTCAAGATATAGACCTTGCAGTCCTTTTCCTTAGTGAGGGACAGTGCAGGAATGGTTTTCTTTTAGTTTTCAGATAGGTAGTTTCATTCAGCACAGTTTGAGCCATTAGAGGTAAGGACAGGTGGGATGGAAAGACCTAGCAAGGTACAGTAAGTCAGTGCATGGATTCTATAAGGAACCACAGCTAATATAACAGCATGCAAACAGTATTATACTTTCAGGCAGAGCATTCATGTATTCTAGTACTACCACAGCTTATTTAATAACATAAACCAGTTGTAACTTTCAGGCTGAGCAGTAGTTATCAGCACAGGCATTTAAGACAGCTTAACCCAGTTAATTTCAGTTGTGGTACTATGCTATCAGTAGTTACACTCAAAGCATTACAGGTAAATCAACTCGCTAATGCTAGGAAACACTTCTGTTCTTGGTTCTTAAACTAACGTTTTAATATCTCACTATAAAAACATGCCGCTAGGCTTAAAAAGCTAATATTTCTACATGTAGTCAGTAAAATGCTTAAAATCACTTCTGACATACAAGCATTGCAGGCAATTCCACTCGCTGTTGCCATAAATCACTTCTGCTCTAGCATTTTAGTTTTTCACTCATTGCTTAGCTTAAGAATTTAAATAATCAACACACAGTCAATAAAATGCATAAAACACAGTTCTGGCATACCACGTTTGTTCAGAGAAACCACCAACCGGGTCCTTAGGTACTAGGGGTTTGAATATGGCAGCCACAGCAGTCCTAGAAGTAAGCTGGCATACGTAGCTAGTCATGGGGTGGAAAACAAAGCTTCTAACTGGCTAGTCCAGACCACAGAATTCCCAAGTATGCAGGCTTGAAAGAATAGGATTTTACGCTACGTTTTACTCAATTCTATTTCAAATGAGCTAACAGTTAGCCAGACATTTTACTAAATTCTTTTTAAATAACTTCTCACTGGAAAACCTGAACGGGAGAACAATTTCATCACTGATGTCTTGGATCTATCTTACACACTTAGAGACATAAGCCTTTATTTGACCATAACACCAGTATTTTTGATTCCTCAAATCTGCTGGCTCCAAGACACAGAAGCTCACAAAGGCAGTGTATTCCACATAAAATGTTTTAATCACACTCAAAACAATAAAAATAAGCACTTTCAACTTACTTCAATGAATAAGTCTTCTTCAGATAACCCCATTTACCTCACATCCTGCTTTAAATACATGAAGACAACAATCACATGTTAAAATCCATTAAAAGTGAATCAGTAACAAATACAGAAAAATACTTCATCTTTAAACTCATGAATTCTCTGTCATAATTTATACTAATAAGAATTTTCAAAAATTCAACCCATTGTTGATATCAGATAAATATTTATCTAATTGTCCAGAAGAAAACCGCTTCAACAAATCATTATGAATAGTTTTGATTTCTTCTTTAAGTCTATTATGTTTAATGTGATCACGATCTAGCAGGATGGAAATCCATTCTGAAGTACAGTGATGTGCTGCCGCTAACCATTTCGTAGAGAACTGTACTTCTATTTCTTCAGACATGTCAAATGGGGTAGAGGGGGGCTTTAAAAGCTCTTAGCCCCCTCGGTGTAATATCAAGATCAATATATCTTTGTAAACTTAGCATATGATACAGTGAGCAATAACAAAACATATATTAATAGGAAAGAAAAAATAATGATTTATTTTGTGTCTACTTATGGGGCTTTTAGCAGTATTTTGATTGAGTAGGTTAAATACTATTGGAATTTTTTATTCAAATCTGCTAATTTGGCAAAGTTAATTTACTCCTTGCTAGGCATTTCTTTCAGAAGGGGAAGGAATCTGAAGGATATTTTAGTTCATAATAGGTTTAGATATCCTATTAATGTAAATAATGTTCAGACTATGAATGTTAAGGGCACTATGTTACGTGGCCATTGTAATGTCTGCAGTTATATTGTGTGGACTTTTGGATATATAAATGGTTATGTATTTTGTGCTAACGATATGTACAACTGTGAAACTGAAGGAATTATTTATGCCCAGAGATATGCTTGTGGTCTTGTATATATTGGAGAGAGTAAGCGTAAATTTAAAACAAGACTGCAAGAACATATTAGGAATATTATTAATCAGAAAGAAGATAGTCCTGTGGCTAAGCACTTTATGCAGGTTCATGATTCTAATCCTGATGGCTTACAGACCACGATTTTGGAACAAGTGCAAAAAGGAGTGTATTCTGATGAATTATATAAGAAAAAATTGCTGTATAAAGAAAGTATTTTTATTTTGAAATATGACACTTTGTCTCCTCGGGGTCTTAATGCTGAGTGTAACTGGAGGTTTTTAATTTAATTTAGTATGTGTTTCTTTAATTTTTGCGTTTAGCGGTATTTAATTAATGTAATTGAATATTTATTGATTAATTGTTTAATTGTTCAGTGTATTTAACTGTGACGAATTTGTAATGTTTTATACTCCGTGAAAGCATTAGCTGAAGTGCTAGAGGTGAATAAAAGAGTGTGATTCCTGCCTGTTGTTTTCTCATAAACCTAATGTTTGTTTTCGGTAGAGGATGTTGAAGAAAAGCTCTCAAGAAGCAAGTGTTTTCCTGTGTTTGATGATTTAATTTATTTATGAATTAAATGTGTTAATTAGCCTCCTGCTGTTCAGGATTAAATATGTTAACATTGGTGCTGGAGAAGTATTTCTGTACTCAAGAACAGATAAATAACTAAGAAGTCAAGAATGTAGTACTTTCCAATGAGATTTTGTCTGTGCGGACCACTTATGCCACTTGCCCATTAATTTGAGTATACCTAGGACTTATCATGATGTCTGAGCTCTCAATAACTGGCAATGAAATTCCTGGCTCACAAAGTGAGGACTGCTATCTGGTATCAGTTCATCAGGAATTTCATGTGTAACACATTTACAGCACTGCAATAAGATTAAATTCTGGTAATCACACAGCTGTTGGAAACTTAAGTTATAGTTTACACACAGCAAATATTGTTGACTCCTTGCACTTAAATAAGTCACCTTCCACTCTCATCTGAGGTAAAAGGAATATGATGAGGTATCATGTCTTCGTGATTCTGGTTTTGCCTTCCCAGCATATTACACACTTCACATCAGAGCACCAATTACTTTACCTGTTCAGCCAGGTTGTTCTAATATCAACACCACAGTCCCTTTCTTTACACTAAGAGTGACTCATAGATTTTACATAAACTAACTTCTCACTGCTAAGCAGGAATGACTCTGCAACCTTTGATTAATAAGCTCTGAATATGAGAATACTAAGCTGTATGAAAGAAAAACACACACAAAATCAGAGGCAACAACTTGGCTCTAGTTAGCATCTTGTTAAACTCACAAATGCAGCAACTGCTGTTCAGACTCTTCCCTGTACCAGCTTTAAGTTCTTCTAGGTCTTCATGGGCAGGCACAGGTAACCAAGAAGCAATTCATAACACTTTCAACCCTTTCTCAAATAAGTCTTCCTTACACTAATGCAAAAAACATTTCTTTCTTTGTTCTGCTTGCACCTGTGATTTTTGACTATGAAAAGCTGCTTCTGATTGGACTTGGGCCTATTTTTCCCATGCTGATTATTTCCAGCTTGGGGGTGACAGACAAAAGAGTGGTCATTATCTATGCAACCGTGAGAGTGCTTTGTGCCCTCCGTGGTAACAAGGGCATTTTTTCACACCTTAAACTACAAAACCAATCTGCATTTCAGTTCAAGGAAATATACAACATAAATAAATAAACAAATAAAAAATGAGCACCTTCATTCCACACAAACATTGAACATCATTCTGATGAATACCCCCTTACATCCACAAAGTTAGTTATTTTGCTAACCTCATATCCATTTTTTATGTCACTGCCCCTCCTCCAAAGAGATTGTTGCACTGGACATCTGTTCATAGGTTGGTACTAGGCTATCGGCCCTAGGGCCTATACAAGCCTAGCCATAACAATTCCCTGGCTATTTCTTCCCACAATATTTTCTTCCCCGGAACCCTGTCTAGCAGGGCGACTGACATGATCCCCGGGGTGAATTTTCTATCGCCCATCCAATCGTCAAGGTTCCATTTGAAGAGGGCCAAAGAGGCGCTCTGCTTGACATGTATGGGCAGTCTATTCCAGAGTCTGGGGAGTCTCTGGGTCAGGAACCTATCCCTCCAGCATGTTTTATTCATTGAGATGACTAGGTTTAGATCCCTGGAGCATGTGGCTCTGGGTATTGGGATTTCTTTAAGTGTAGCATGTCCAACAGTTCTGGGTTTGACATGGCCTTGTATGTTAAGCAGAGATCACCTCTGAGTAGACAATATGCGATAGAGTATAGCTAGAGTTTTTTTTTACATGGTCAGCATAGGGCATATGCTTTAGGCCTGCGATTCTTTTAGTGAGATACTTCTGTGGCCTTTCCAGTTGTTGCAATGTCTTGAGAGGTACATACTAAATGGGGCACTGTATTCTATAATGGGTCTAATGAGGGATGAGTACAGTGGGACAATGACCTCCTTTTTTCTGGATGAAAAGCCCTTAGTGATGAGGTGTGACACATAGAAGGATTTCCTGACTGTTGTGGTGATGTGGTTATCGAAGGTGAGACCACTGCCCACCTGTGTCCCTAAGTCTCATCACACTTTTGGTGTTTAGTGTACTGCCACCTATGTGGTAATTCATGGGTACATGTTTTTTCCCAAAGAGGACAACTATACATTTCTTGGCATTGAGCTTGAGCCCATGGCTCTGGCACCAAGCATCTGTTTCTGTAAGGCCCTTTTGTAGAATATCCACATGATCTGGGGATTCAATAATTGCTCCCAGTTTGCAGTCATCTGCAAACTTTGTTAGCCAGAGTCCCTTAGTGTTGGCCTGTACTTCAGAGAAGTAGATGCCAAACAAGAGCGGTCCCAGGACTGAACCCTGAGGTACTCCACTTGTCTGGAGCTGGATTTGGAGTTGGCTACTTTTACAGTCTGGGTTCTGTCAGTAAGCCAGTTGGCATCCCATTGAGTGATGTAGGAATTAATGCCCAGATTAGTAAGTTTATCTATGATTCCAGAGTGGGGGATAGTGTCGAAGGACTTGGCGAGTTCCAGATAGGCTCTGTGGACCGACTTACCCTCATCCACAGCGCTGAAGACTGATTTGAAGAAGTCAATCAGGTTCAGGAGACAAGATTGGCCCTTCACAAACCCCAGCTGGGTGGCATCCAGTGTCTGAAGTTTGCCACTGTCTTAGTTTATAAGTTTCATGATAATACGTTCCATGGCCTTGCAGATCAGGCTTGTCAGACTGATGGGGTGGTAGTGCCCAGGATCCAAGATGGATCCCCCCTTGTGGAGTGGGATAACTGTAGCTGTGTGCAACTCAGTGGGCACAAAGCCTGAGGTGAGGCTATGATGAAACATGACAGGTGAGGTACCAGTTAATTTTGCAGTTCATATGGAACACAGCCCAGAATATCGTCTTGTCCCATGGATGCTGTATTCTTAGCTTTGGAGAGTGCAGCTTTTACCTGTGTGGCCATTCTTACCAGAATTTGGCAGTCTTTCAGTATTGAGATAGACCTTTTAGGGGGTGAGAGGGTGGTGAAGTTGGCATTGAATCGATCTGCCAGGATATTGGCAATATCCTTGGGATCAGTATATTTAATGTAGCTCAGAGCAGATCTGAGCATTGCCATTTAGATTCTTGACATAGGTATAGAATGCCTTGTGGTTGTATTTGGAATCTTTGGCAATTTTATTTTCCTAACTAGCTTTGGAGGATTTTATGAGGAATCTCAGCTTCTTACTGAGGTTGGCAAGGGAGTTTTTTGCATCCTGGGATTTTCCTCTTTTCTGCAACAGTTTCTTCCTTTTGTTGTAAAGTTTTTTTATGGCAGGGGACCACCAGATTTGCTTCTTTTTTTGGAGGAGAGCATCTTGGTTCTATTTGGGATGGCACGATTCATGCACGAGTGGATGTGCTAGTACAGAGCCTTAGTGTACTATTTAGCAGTCGAACTTTCAGTTCCTGTCTGCATGGGTGCCATGAAGTTTGTTACTTCTGACTTGAATAGCACGAAGTTGGCTTTGGAGAAGTTTTTTACGGAGGTTTCCTTACTGGGGGGGTGGGGGAGGGATGTGGATGTCCAAGGTGATTAGCTTATGGTCAGACCTGACCAACGAGGGGGTGACCATAGGTGTGGAGCATCGATTTCCAATGTTGGTAATGACCAGGTCTAGGATATTGGAGCCCCTGGTGGGACTATGGATTAGTTGATCAAGGGTGTTGGAATTTATGAAGTCCAAGAACCGTTGGGCAAAGGTGTTGGTATGTGAGTAGTTTTCCCAGTTAATGGCAGGATAGTTGAAATCACCCAGTATTAGGGTGTTTGGTTGTATCTTAATATTTTCCAGTATGTTTAGAAAGGTGTAGTGAGAATCTTAGGGCATGGTGGTGGATCTGTAGCAAGCTACAATTTGGATTGCAGTCTTACTTAGTGATAGTTGCACCAGGAGAATTTCAGACGCAATGTGTTGGGCAACTAGCCTGGTGGTGAGAATATCCTTGGTGAATATGGACACTCCTCTACCTTTAGTGTTTTGGTCCTGGTTTGGTGGCCGAAATGTGTGGTAAGAGTTGTAGCCTGTTATTGCAGGGGTGCTCTCTGGAGCCTTGAGCCAGGTCTCAGTTACTGTACAGACATCAATGTTCTCCATTTTTTGGAGCGCCTTGAGAGAGTTCATTTTGAGGTTTAGACTTCTAGCATTGAGTAGCATTACCTTCAGATTTTGCATGCTTGTATCTGTTACAGTGGTGGTTTTGTCCATTGAACTTTGCCTAAAGAAAGCACTATAGGGGTAGCATGAGCCTTAGTCAGTAACCTGAATCCCAGGAACGACAGGTGCAGAACATCTCTGGGAAAGCATTGTGGTCTTTTGATCATGTTGCCCCAGGCAGACAGATATTGGATCCTCTTTGAATGACACCAGAAGCTTAGCCAATTGTTGAAGTCAATCATTTTGTCCTTATATTGTGGTATCATTCTGGGTGAAGATAGGATGCTACTCAGGGTTAGGGTCATACCTGCCTGGGCCACATAATCCAACAGCTCTTCCATGTCTCTTTTCATGTAGTCCAGGGAGGTACGTCTTAAGTTATTCACTCCAACATGGACAATGACAGTCATATTTGTACTTGTTGTGGAGTGACTTGAGTGCAATGTGTTATGTGGCCGATCTTGGCACCCGGCAGGCAGCTAACTGTAATTTCTTCCTTGTTCAGCCTGGTGAGTGGGACATCAGTGTGCCTGACTATAGAGTCACCTATGACTAAAGTGTTGGGTACATTGTCTTGCCTTAGGGGCTGTTGTTTTGTGGCACACTGGTGTTGTGAGCTATGTGACACTTCGGTTGTGATTGCTGTTTGTTTGCGTTTCAGCATCAGAGGTCCTTGTTGCTTGGGCAGGTTACTGTTAAGGGCATCTGCATATGAGGGTTTAGTGTTGCTATGTGAGGGTGTTGGTGGTGTGGGTTTAGAAGGGCTATGTGTTGCTTGAGGTGTAGTATGGGCGTTAACCTTCTCCTCTTGACTGTCTAGCACAATCTTGGGTGGAGAGAGCTTTGCTTCCAGTTTGGCTATGTAAGTGCATCTCTCGCATGTTGTAGTGTTGGGTGGTAGGAGGACAGGGTTGTCTGTGTATGAGGCAATTGCTGCATTGCCCCAGTATGCCCAGATTCACCAGGTGGACAGGAGAAATCACTGGAAGCTGACTCTTAGACATGCCTGGTTTGGTGCTTTTTTTGTAACGTACAAGAGATGTTTTCCCTTACCTTAGCAAGGTACTTTGCAATTATAGGCTGTTTAGTGCCTACGATTAATTTCTCCTTAATAACAAGGAGAGTTGAGTGTTTGTATCACTTTAAGGCTTCCAAGTGCTTTCCAGCAGGTTTCACAGCAAGTGTTAGTCACAGGAGTGCTTAAAGATAAGATGAAAAAATGGTTTATCCTACACACTGCAGTGTGCACTACAGGAGTTAAATGTAAAAGTAGGTAACTTAAGTTTTACCTGTCTAAAAAGTTAAGTTTTAGTGGAGATTCACTATTTTTAAAACAGCAAGATAGATTGAAAGGGGCTGATCACTTTTATATTCTGGTACTATGGAATACAGTAGGATAGCCAATAAATTTAAATAGTTGAAGGGGAGTGATTTCATAAAATGATAATTTTGTGCTTACACAAGCCAGTAGGAGTGATTTCATAAAATTATAATTTTGTGCTTACACAAGCCAGTAAAAGCAGACAGGAAATGAGATATATGGTCAAATTAACATAAGGGGCAGGCAATTAGAAAGACAGTGGTGTTTAAGAACACAACAGTATCCGGGTAGGAGGGTGGGGAAAAAAATGATGCCTGACTCACAAGAGACAGAGCTATGGTCTCTTTTCAATTGTTAATATGCAGTTAAAAGTAGAATACAAGTAAAACACAAGGTAAACAAAACAAATCACAGTATTCAAAATAGAAAAAGGCAACAAAGTAACACAAAATACAACAAACAAAAAGCAAACTAACCTTTCCCTCACAGCAACATGTAACAGAGTCTGGGTGAGCCTTTTTAGTAAAGCTCTGAAATTTTTTATTTTACCCCTTAAATAGAAGGTTTAGTTTCTAGCTCTACTCCCTCAGTTCGCAGATTAACCTTAACTGACCTGCTCTATCTTATGTGGGAGTCCTTAATTGATTTGTTCTGATTTCTGCCTGACTCACAAAAGACAGGGTTGTGGTCTCTTTTCAAGTTTTAATGTGCACTTAAAAGCAGAATGCAAGTAAAACTCAAGGTAAAGAAAACAAATCACAGTATTCAAAATAGAAAAAGGCAATAAAGTAATACAAAATACAATAAATAAAAAGCAAACTAACCTTTCTCTCACAGCAAAATGTAGCAGAGTCTGGGTGAGCCTTTCTAATAAAGCTCTGAAATGTTTTATTTTACCCCTTAAATAGAAGGTTTAGTTCCTAGCCCCACCCCCTCAGTTCACAGATGATTAACCTTAAATGACTTGCTCTATCTTATGTGTAAGTCCTTGACTGATTTGTTCTGATTTCTGCATGACTCATAAGAGACAGGGCTGTGGTCTCTTTTCAAGTTTTAATATGAAGTTAAAAGCAGAATACAAGTAAAACACAAGGTAAAGAAAACAAATCACAGTATTCAAAATAGAAAAGGCAATAAAGTTATACAAAATACAACAATAAAAAGCAAACTAACGTTTCCCTCACAGCAAAGTGTAGCAGAGTCTGAGTGAGCCTTTGTAGTAAAGCTGTGGTCTATCCGTTTCCCCAAGATCAGCAACCTTGTCCTTCCCATGCCAGCTCCAATAAACATCTAAACTGCTAATCAAACCTGGGCTACCTGAGCCATATTTACGGCTTTAACCCTCTATGTAGGCTACACACATGCAGATATGGTCAATGTAGAGTGATGGCTATATGCAATAACTTGCCAGGTCTGAAATGAATTTGCAGATCACATTTTTTTTTGAAAGAAGGTAATATCCACTGAAGTCTTGTAAGTGCCTTATACAATAAAGATTTCATAACTATAGTCTGGAGTTGTTTATTGCCTGAGTGCACTGTAATTCTTTGACTACAGTCATGGAATTGTTGATATCTAAATGTTAAGGTTAACATCTCATTTTCAATTTCAGTGCAGTATGAATGAGCATCAGTTACAGCTCTACCATCCTACATTAACACTGCACTAAGACCTTGCTGAGTAGCATCTACATGCAAAGTACTGGGTTGCAATAGAGTAAACAATATAAGTGTGGATGCCATAGCAACCAGATGTTTATAAGCATTTCAAAGCTTTTCTCTCGCCCCACTGACCAAAACCACCTTGCATCATGTTGCAGTATCTTATTGAGTGTTACTATTACAACTGACAAATTAGGGATGAACTATGAAAGATACTGTGCTATACCTAGGAAAAACAAGGCACAATTTATTGAGGCTTTTTGCATATCTGCTATAGCTCTACTTTTGACAGCATAATATACAAGCCTATCTAAATTCAGTATATGTCCCATGTAATTGAGAGAAGATGGGTGGATCTGACACTTACTTTTGTACAGCCTCTTTGCCTTAATCTGTCTAGCAATCTTACTTATACTGACTAAACTATCTAGTGGTTAAGTGCTACAGGTACATCCCAGTGGCACACTTCAGCAACCAAAGAGATTTCAATGGTAACTTCAGAAATCTGTATCTACCAAAAGGAGTATTAAACTAGTACAGCTTTGAACCTGCTTTATTTAGTTTAATTTGTAAGAGTCTTTGGCTGGCATCGGAAACAGACAACTTACCTTTAGGCGTTTTTGCAAAACGTCCTCAATTCACTGAAGTTGATGATGTTTCCTTTTGATCCAGTTATTTCCACTTCTTCAGCTGGCTGAAGATGATAATGCTCTTGTTTGATAAATCTATTCAAATCTACAGGATTTACACATATTATCAAGTTTGTCATGCGTCATGGTTGTTATTATGTTGTTTACCCATTCAGTCAGTTGTGTTTGCTTATCTAAGACTCCCACAGTTTCCATCCACTTCAATTCTTGCTCAACTATAGCTCATAGCCCAACTGGATCTTTGCTTAAGAACTTAAGTTTAGAGGAACAAAACTGGACAATAAGATGCCTACACAAATATACCCCAAAGAAGACATGTCCAAAAGTTCATACCTCTGCTTTCAAGTACTTAACAGTGTTTTCCACCCAAATTGAGCAAGACTGTATATAACAATCCTGGTATAAATTTGTGCCTACCCATCCATCATTAATACTAGCTTTAAAGTCCGTCAGAACCTTTTTCGATCTGTAGTGATAACCTATTTCAAAGGTTTGGAATACATTTGGTTAGGAACTTATTTCTTTAGCAAGCCTTGCTTAATTGTTGGTATAGATGTAGGTTCTAGTGCAGGTGTTTGTAGAGCCTCTGGTTTTGTAAAGGAACAGGAGGTTAAATAGAATTGGGTCTTTTGTGGCTCAAAAAGTGAGACACAGGGCAACTCAGAGCAGCTTGTACTCTATTCAGTATAACGAAAGTTATGGTACTCTGTTGGGATAGTTGAAGAATTTAAGGCCTCTAATTTTCTTGGTACGGTATCTTAAAGGAATTTTCCACTTGAACGATGTACTTTGGCTTATATATACCTAAGGGGAATTGTACTCAATGATAGGTCTGTTAAGGGAAAAGTACAGTGATAGGATTTTCTTGGACCTTGAAGATACTCCCCTGGAAACTAACTGGGTCAGAAAGAAGGATTTCCTGATTGTGGTGAAAACATGACGACTGAAAGAGAGAAAATTGTCCACATAAGTACCCAGGTCTCTTACAACCATATCTGTTTGCAGGAGAGTACCATTTCTAACAAACACAGTGGGAACAGTAACGTGCTTCACTTTTTTTTGCAATTAGCTTTGGTCAGTTTCCAGTACACCAGGAATGTGCATATTCCAGCCCTCTCTGGAGCTGTTTAGTGGATGAACAGATAACACCTCTGGAATATTGGACAGGATATCTGTATTATAAATGACAAATAGAAGAGGTCTCAGCACTGATCCCTGTGGTACCTCACTACTTACAATTTTACATTCAGAGGGGGCGCTAGCATTGTAACCTGGGATCTATCAGACAGCCAATTTACAAATCAAAAGATAACAGGAGGGTTTACATAAGTTTGTCTACATTTTTGACAACATCAGTATGGGAGATCAAATTAAAATCCTTGGCCAGGTCAAGATAAACAGTGTCCACTGAATGACCTTTGTTCACAGCCTCTGTAACCTTTCCAGAGAAGCTTACTAGGTTTAGGAGACATCACCTGCCTTCACAAAACCAAACTGACTGCAGGTCTAGATCAGGTACGTTGCCTGTGTCTGCAGAAAGACTTACTGGTACCACTTCAAGTGAAATCTTAATGTAAAATTCTCCTTGAAGAAAAAAAAACTCAAGCTTGAAGTAAATTAGAACATTTCTGCAGAATTCTATCAGTACTTTGCAGTAACAGTATTATGCTTCTGACTTTGCAGTGAACTGATGATAATAATACCCACTAGTTAAACAGGCAGGCATACTGGACACACTGTCCCATCTTAAGGGAGACCCGGAAGCAAAGTCTGGTTAAGCTCAAGATCACACAGTAGGCAAATGAGGGCTGAGGGAATCAAACCCTGTACCACAGAAATTACAGGTCACAGCCTCAATCTTCTGTGCAAGCTGCCAGACTACCTATTGCAGAAGTTGTTTTATTATCTGTTAGTCACGTGAGCATTATTATTTTTAAAAACGTGCATTTCTGATCTGACACAATCAACCGAGGGACCTTCAATGGCATTGCACACAGATATGAGGTGCCACTGTGACTATTTTAGAACAGTGTACATGTTCTGACTCTGTGGCACTATCCGGTTACAGCTATTTTATTTATACCAGGTACCACACAATCACTTTGACCGAATATGTTGGACTGCTTTAACTTGTTTTCAAATGACAGTGTACAGAACATTAATCTGTATTTTTTTTCAGCTGCACTTATGATCCAGCCAAATCTAATCCAAAGCTTGTATGTGTCTCCTGACGGCTGCATACTTATGAAGTGAGAAGTGACTAAACAGTCACATGGACACACACACACACTCAAATCAAACACTATCCAATGCTTGGAAACCTGGGAAAAACACATACACACAAGGCTTTCTACATGGAAGGCAACCCTTCCCTGCACCCCTCAAACTGATATAATCAACTCAGATGTCTTGGGTTACTGAGTCATACAAACATGCATGTCATACCACATATACTCGCTCAGAACTCAGATCACCCACACACACACACACACACAACAAAGTAAGCAGCCAACATATTCAAACATACACATTTATCCAAACCACACAAACCTCCAATTGTTCACTCACTCATTCAGAGGCATAGATTTATACACATTCACACACACAAACTGAAAACCCACATCACACTACCATTTTGATCATACAGCAAATCTTCACATGCCCTTAACTCATCTCTCAAGTGCTGCACTACATACACACACAAACACCTGATGTCTGTCATATGTAGAGGCAAAAACAGTATCGATATATGACAGAATTCACTTTCCTACAAGCAATTATTCTCAGGAAACCCCGATGACAATCATACATTCAGTCAGTACAGATGCAAAAGTGTACTGTTGAGCACTGGACTTCGATAAACTGACACTTGGCCACCAGATATACAACAAAGAAGATGTACCTCCTTGACTACATCAAAACTGTACATGGGGACTTGTACACTTTATTAGACAGATCCAATGCCTTAAACATAGATGCAGACAGTATACTGCCTTTAGCCCCTATATCTAACTTATACACAACATTCATGCCATCACCGCATTCCTGACAAACATTTGTCATTTGCAGCTGTAATGATGGTTTTATCACAGTCACCAGCATTCACTAAATTCTGCAGCAGATTAGTCCACAAACATTTTGAATGTACTCCGCTCTTTTGCTTCTAATACATAGCAATCTTCTTGCATTATTTTCTGTCAACATTTACAAGCACTTGTGAAATGGCTGACCCCCACAAAGTATACATACTCTTTGCAACACACTTTCTCCTACTGCTAGATATACTGTTGTTTTTTGCCTGCTCATTTATTACTAGGCATCATCTTTTTTTAGCAATTCTTGGCTTCATTTGCCTTCTTTTTCATTCTCAGCTTTCATTTTGTACACTTTCAACTCCTCAGCCATATGTTCTCACAAGTTACACATATCGACTTCTACCAATGACATCACATTCCTTTAATAATTTACTTCTGACAGGATCATTTTAATTCCAGACATACAACTCTATCTCATACCAGTCAATTATGCAGGTTGTTCTGTGCTTCAGCTCAGGTGAATAAAAGTGGCATAACTTCTGAAGATCATGATTTTGACTTGAAGATTAATGCTTACTGGCTCACAGTCTGCATAAAAACTTATTCTGAGGAAAGAAATGTACCTCTTTCTTCCTCCTTGAGACTAAAAGGTTTAAATAATTTAATCCCATTCTCAGCTGTGAAATGATGGAACTTTGCACACTACATGTTTTCCATTTTTTAACAAGTCCATTTGCAGTGAATTACAGCTCAAACTTTTGAATGTAAAACTTCTATATCCTGGAAAAGTCTCCAGTTTCCATAAAGGTTAAACTATGGTGGCTGTAGTGAAGACATCTTATAATACAAATTAAAAAAAAATGCAAGTGAATATGTTGGTTGTGCAGGAGAATGTGAAAAATAATTCAACTTAAAATTATGACAACATGAAAAATGAGACTTTTCATTGGATCATAGAAGGTTACTAGGCTAATGGTCCTAGGGCTCTTATAAGCCTAACCAAGTACAACTCCTGTTCCCAAGAATATCAAGGTATAGAACTAAATGAGTGAGGACCACCACGAAAAAACAAAAGAGAAATTTATTGCATATAAAAAGGATTAGCGCTTTCACGTACTGCCAAGGTACGCTTCATCAGATCTCAAAAACATTCACAAGAACTCATATTTTTATATAGCAACTGATTAATTAACACAATCATTCATTTAAACAATTAATTCATTAGCCAATTATTCAACCAATACACAACCATAGTGAAAAAATTCTCCTAAAGTGGTCTTGTGACAATGCTCTTGAAATGCATATGTATAACATTCACAACAGCAACAACTAATGCAATAGATAACTTTAAAAAACATTAAAAATATATATATATATATATTAAAAAAAAAATATATATATATATATATATATATATGTATATATACGAACATGATATAAAACACTCTTAACAGATAACAAATAAATACTCTTAACAGATAACAAATACTACCTCAATAGTTATGCTTTAAACCTATAACTAATGAAAATACTGTTGGTTGAAATAAAAGAAAAAAGCTGACTAAAATAGCACACTATCATGTGTATTTAATCTACGTGCTTCAAGTATAGGTTTAATAGTTATGAACTGATTAAGACCCGGATCCTGAT
The DNA here is from genome assembly GCF_019279795.1 of Protopterus annectens. Taxonomy (NCBI): domain Eukaryota; kingdom Metazoa; phylum Chordata; order Ceratodontiformes; family Protopteridae; genus Protopterus; species Protopterus annectens. The sequence continues at coordinate 489,353,076 of NC_056746.1, read as the reverse complement.
GTGCTCGCAACTTAAAAATCCATTGGACTTCCACTGTCTCCAGATGATTCATATTATTCCCCCCACTTTTATTAGGGGTTACTAATTGTAATACCCTAAATTTAAACTTGTAGTCTTCATGAGCAATAATGTGTTTGGCCAAAGCATTTTGTTGGTTCAACTTCTTGATGTCATATACGTGATTATAAATCCTGTCCTTAAGCCTCCTTGTTGTCAAACCTACATAAAAGGCTTGACACTGATCACAAGTAGCTAAATATATAAGGTTGGCATCACAAGAGGCAAAAAACCTAGATTTAAACTCATAATCTAATGTAGGATGTACAAACAACTGAATGTTATTAATCATTCCGCACATATTACATTTCCCACACGGAAAAGTACCAAATGTCTTAAAACATCTAAGGGGGTTGCCTAACATCTGGATAACTATGGTCAATACATAATAACCTCTTCAAGTTTTTACTGTCCCTATAGGTGAAGCTCGGTGTCTCTCCTACTACCTTAACAATATAAGGATCTGCTGTCAATACATGCCAATTTCTTTGTATTATTTTAGTAATTTCTTTAATATCATTAGTAAATCTAGTAGTAAAAGTGACTCTAAAATCACAATTACTATTAATCAATCCCTTCCGACAAGCATGCACATTATCTGATTTATTTAGAATTGAAACTCTTATATCTCTTACCATGGAACTATCATATCCTCTTTCTGTGAAGAGGTGCTCCATAATATCAGCCTGTTCATTCAATATTGATGGTTCTTTACATAACTTCCTAAGTCTAATAAATTGACTCTTAACTATATTTGGAAATGTAAATCGAGGATGCTTGCTGTTGAAATGAAGCAATGCATTCTTCCAGCATGCCTCCCTAAAAAGGGAGGTAGATAACTGTCCCTGTATATCTTTTAGAATGATAATATCTAAAAAAATCAATATTAGACCTAGAATAGTCCATGGTAAATCTTAAATAATTCGTAGTGGAGTCTAGATATCCAATAAACTCCTTGAGTTCATCAGGAGTACCATTCTAGAACAATAGTATATCATCTACAAATCTCCTGTACAGTAATATTTTTGTATGATATTCACTGTTGAAAAGGTGTAGACTCTCCCAATGATGAACTACTAAATTAGCATACGTATTAGCACATGGGGTGCCCTTTGCGACACCTCATTTTTGCAGATATATTTTGTTGTTAAACATGAAAACATTGTTAGATAAAATGATGTCTAATAAAGTGCAAACCAATATTTGTTCATCATTATTGAACTCAGGAGTATAATTCAGAATTTCCCTAATGGCTTCTATACCATAGTCGTTAGGGTTCGATGTAAAGAAGACTTCTTACATCTAGAGTAACTAATAGGCATGTATCAGGTAGTCCATCTTTAAAAAGCAGATCCAACGTGTCAATTAATTGATAGGTGTCCCTTAATATGGTAGGTATATTCTTAATCAGAGGACTCAATGTTTTCTCTATACAAACAGAAATTGTTTCAGTTACCCACCCTTCACCTGCCACTATAGGGCGCATAGGTAATGGTAAAACATTTTTGTGGATTTTAGGTAAACCTTTGATATATGGTATTAATGGATGTTCAACTAAAAAATATTCATATAAATCAAAACTAATTTGCCTACACATTAAGAGATCATATAAGTCATTATGTATCTTCGTAACTAACTTCTCCAACATTTCATGGTTAATCTCACTATAAGTAACAACATCTTGTAACATTAAATGCATAGCTTCATAATAATCTTCAGTATTCAATAGCACTATACCACCCCCTTATCAGCTGGCTTGACAGTTAACTCCAAATTATTATGTAAAGTCTGTAGAGAACGCCATTCTTGTTTACTTACATTATAATATAAACATTTAGGTTTTAAAAAGTACATATAAAAATCCTTTTCACATATTTTGATAAAGCAATCTAAATTAATTGGCAATGCAGGTGAAAAAGTACTTTTCCGTTTAAAATACGGTCTCGAAGCCGTCTCTTGTATAGCTTGTTTACTAGTAAAAAACAATTTTAAAGATACAGAATGGCCAAACATTCTTAGGTCCATCAAAAGTTCACTCAAACGACTATTCTGTGATGGTATAAAGGAAAGCCCTTTATTCAAAAGTAAAAAGTCAATTGAAGTTACATCAAACCTGGAATAATTAAACACCAAATCCTTCAGTCATCACCTATTAGGTTGTAATTGGCTTTGGAGAATTTTTTTAGTCTAGTTGTTGCTAATGGGGGTTCAGATGTTATTGTTACTTCTAATGAGACTGATTTATGATCAGACCTCACTAGGGAGAGTCGCACACATGGGATGGTGCAACGATCTCCCATGTTAGTGAGCATCAGATCCAGAATGGACATATATACTGTACCACAGGAAAATGAGATGTTCATGGTTGGCAAACTGCACATGAATGTGACACTATAAAAACTTGCGTGGTGAACTGCAAAAGGTCACAAATAATTCAGTTTCTTCCTACCTCCCAAAAATAGGTAGACAGACTGGAGGCTGTAAATCTTCCCTAGATGTTTGTCTGAGTATAGTGTGGGGCAGCTGTTAAGAGGGATTGCTATAGGAGTCAGATGCAACTGGTAGTACATGTACACACAAAATGAGTAAATTTCAACAGACTTTGAATACACCACCCATTGGTAGACTACTGAGATGCAATAAACTTATGTAAATCTTTCAGTAAATATTATATTTACATATACATTTATGAGTATGTGACATTTGGCTGAATGCAAAATCAATGAATCCATATTTCTGAAAACCCATTTAGTTGAATTCCAAATGACTGAAACATCATACAGTACAAAGAATCCAAGGGGGAATGCTTCAAGAGGAGATTTTTTTTTTTGCTGGAAGGGCAAGCCCTCTACACCTAATCACTCCCACACCCTCCTTACTTAAATATACTAACTTCATTGCTGCACAACCAATGAGAAAAACAAAAAGATCACACACAAGGAATCACTACAAATGCATACAAAGAAACCACAGCAACAGTGATTAATATAGTTAAAAAGAACCATCAGGAAAAACTTCTTCATATTTTTCTAAACATTTCTTCTTCTCTGTTATAGAACTGTACATAACTGTAGAATATTCAGCTAACTGGACTTTCTTTTAAATGAACTTTCAACAAAATAGGATTCTGACCATCTGGATTGAATAATTTTGGATACAACCAAATGACATTCTACTAAATGTCGTGGTTGTTTCAACTGCTGCTGTGGGCAGCTCAGCAGAACTGACCACCTAACTACCCCAAAATATACTTAGTAATACAGCCTTTGAAAACCTGAGCATTACTTTTAATGTGAACACTAAAAGGGTGTTGGGTGAAGAGCAAAATGGGAGGACAGGGCATATGTTTTAATTTATTATATAATTAGGAATCACAAACATAAAATATTACTAATTTCTTAAAGAACTTAAAAGCTGCGAAAGTTATACTGTGCATGCTACACTGCACTCTACAAAATGTTCATGCAATAGCGTGTTTTACATTAGTTATTCTTTCAGTATGATGGCATACTGTGTTTTGCTTTCTGTATGCATTTACAAAATTTTGTATATAGACAAAACTGTGACCTTATTCATGCACTTAGCAGTGGGCATACTTTGTGTATACATATATATCTCACATACTCTTTTATCACACTTTTTTCAATAAGAGTCTTCACCAAATGCAGTCCATAGAGATACCTCACTAAAAAGATACAAGGCCTAAACAACATGTCCTACATGGACCACTTCAAAGCCCTGTCACTATACACGGTATCCTACAGACTGCCAAGAGGTGGCCTGTGTCTGGCAAACAAGGCATCTTCCAACCCATTATTGATGGATTTACTGCACATCAGTGGTCACAAGGCATCAGAAATACTTGGTCTAGAGATCTAAACCTCTTCTGCAACATCAACAGAATGGTTTGGATTGATAGGTATATTTTGCACAGGATAACGCTGCTATGGAACAAACTGTCCATCCACAAAAAACAAAGTTCATCCCTGTACGTTTTCACCTGTAACTTAGATCTATGGGTGGGAAATCAGAAAATTCACCCCAGGGCTGCCCCCTGTACTACTTAATGGACAGATGCAGCTCCTAAATGGTTTGTCACATGAATGGGTTCCTCAGATTATCTATGGTATTATCCCAGTTATTCTCATTATGGGTATTATATAATTATTAACCATAAGATGGGTAAGACCAATCTATAACCAAATGCGATAGGTTATTTTGAGCACAGAAAGGGAAACTGGGTATTATTAAAATAGCCCTCAAGGATAGCTAGCCTAGTACTTGCCTATGAACCTATTATGTTAGTGTGCTTACTTCACTATCCTTAGTACCACACACCTAACATGAATAAATATTTAACAAATGCAGAGCACACAAGGTTATTTCTGGCAAGAAACAATGCAATGGATAGAGATGGAGAACTAAAATGGGTGGAGGCGAGGTGACTTACTTAATGTCTGCACAGCAAGTTTATTACTGAATAGTACAGCTATTAACAAAAATGCCATGCAGAGTAACATGGTCTACAATGAACAGCATTAGCAAATGTCAAAATTATGGATCTTCCTTTATGATGTCTGACTGACTGCAGTAGTGACAGTATCTTTGCTGACAAGATGTCAGCAAGTTAATAATGGAGCTGCTGCATATAAATCAAAAAACTGCTCCCTGAAACAAAAAAAAAACACTTGAAAGACTGTAGGTTTATACCAGAACTTAGTAGAATTCAAATGCGGACAAGGCTGTGTACAAGTTTTGCTTTCCAGATACTGTGGGAACATGTCAGGTTATTGATCAACTTTACATTAAATGATATTTAGTGAACATGTAATGATCAAAAATAACTTTCGATGAACTTAGAGATTGTACTTTCTTCCACTGTTGTGTGACCACACAGCTGGTATACATATGTTGAGGGGGGCTGGCCTCTTCCACATGGGAGGTGCAGGGTGGGACAAGTCTCTGCAAAAAAAAAAAAAAAGATTGCTTTTGTGATCATCAAAACTTGAGGCCAGTTCATGTTGCCTTAAAACAATCTTTTGCTTCCTCTTTTCAAAACTATGTTTTATATGATAGAAACAGGCTTGCGTCTGTGAAAAAGGTCCACGAATTGGGTGTGACCTTGGATTACCAGCTGACATTCCAGGATCACATGTGTATCATTGTGAAGTCTTATTGCTTCCATCTGTGAAACGTTTCCAGGATCAAGCACCTTTTACCTCATGATAATCTCCTGGTATTTGTCCATGCCTTGGCCTCATCCTGTTTGGACTAGAACAGTGCATTAAACCTAAACAAAGAGGCTGACTGATTCCAGTTGGTACTGAACTCCACAGCCAGATATTGACTTGTACTTCATGTTATCAACATATTACATATAGGTTCATAGGTTCATAGGTTTATACTAGGCTATCTGCCCCAAGGCATTTATAAGCCTAGCCCGAATTTTTGTGGCTTACGCCACCCCTTATATGAAAACATACTGTACCCATTAGTTTGCTGTGCCTCTGTCCAGCAGTGACACAGAGATGATTCCCGGGGTAAACCTACGATCTCCCATCCACAGGTCAAGATTTCTCTTGAACAGAGCCAGCGAGGTGCTCTGCCTCACATGGACAGGGACTCTATTCCACAGCATAGGGAGTCTCTGAGTGATAAATCTATCCCTCCAGCATGTCCTATTTATATCCGTGCTAAGGTTTAAGTCGCTTGCTCTAGTGGTTTTGGTGGATTTGGATTTTTTGAGGTGGAGCATGTCCATTAATTCCGGGTTGGACATGGCCTTGTATGTCAGGCACATGTCACCTCTGAGCAGACGGTATGCGACTGAATAGAGCTGGAGTTTCTTCAATCTGGCAGCATATGACAGATTTTGGAGTCCCTTTATCCTTGTACTACATATTCCGTATTGTCTCACAGTTCATTGCAGAATTGTTGTCAAAGCCCTGGAGTTAACGTACTTGTTCATTTATAACTTGGGTCTCTCAGGCTGAAGAAGCTGGTGGTGACACACTGCCCCCTTTGACAGTTTGCGCTTAGCTTCCCAGGGGATGCTGGTGGTTCTACAGGTGTGCTTAGAAACATGGGATATCAATTCTTCCACATTTTAGGCTCCACACTTGTGGAACATACTGCCTCAATGGCTCTGGGAGTGTCCTACTTTGACAAGTTTCCTCAAGTCACTTAAAATATATCTTTTTCAAATGGTGTTTGAAAGTGTGGATTAATTTTGAGTTATCTTACAAGAATGCCATTAGTTGTAATCCCTCACTACATTTTTGCATTTATACTTAGAATTCTACTTTTACATCTTTTAGACTTTTTTCTGGCTTTCCTATGTTTTAACTGCCATGTTTTTAATTTTACATGTAATTTTAATTAATGTTTTGTTAAAATCACCCTAATAACAATGAAGTTGATTTTATTCAAATTCTTTATATCAGCAATGGATTGTGGTATGATAAATTTTAAATCCCAAAATTAAGAGAACAGGGACAAAAATGAAAAAGCTCTTCTGTAAAAATCTGTCTAACCTAACAAGGATAGGCTTAGTTCAAAAGTATTAGGCCTTGAACTTGTTAAAAGTTTTTTTTATATAATAACTGATTTATACATTCAGTTTTCTTGAGATAAATAACTCAACAGACAGCACAAAAATCTACAAGAAGGACCATGATTACTTGGAAATTATGACATAGTATTTGTATAAAAAGCTCTTAACAGCTCAGCATGCTGGAGATTGAATATTGTATTAAGGTCATACAGACCTGCAGCTTTTATACTGTCAAAAAAGTCATCATAAGGACTGCAGATATACTTGTTTGTAAGTGAAGAAATTCTTTATTACACTGAAGGCGGATGTCTTGGGTAGGCACTCATCTTAAGCAGCACAATCTACATATTGTCTGTGCAAGTATCTTTATCAAAGCATGTTAGTCAAGCCCTTTGTTTAAGTATCAGAAGTACTTTGGATGAGTTCTGACTATCTTTGACAATCCTTTTTTAACTCCATAACTGATTTGCATAACAAAGACTCAGCAGGAAAGCATTACAAGGCATATTTTTATTAGATTTCACACTAATTACACTTAAACATTCCTTTATGGAGACTCATTACTTATGTGATGCACAGCAGCATACCATTTGTGTGTGTATACATACCTAGATATTTTAATCTTTTTGATTCTTATTCTAAAGCATTACATGGGAAACAAATATACATAGGCAAAAGCCCATCATACAATAGCAATGAAAAAAAAATGAAATATTTACTAGCAAGTACATAAACAACAAGAGTTATTTTAGTTAAAAGTTTCAGTGAATGGCTAAATTTAGACAGCTATTTCTAAGACAAGGAATTAGTGTGAGGGCTCTGGAAATGTGGTGCTGCACTGTTTCATAGGAGAGACAGAAAAAAATAGGGCAAAAAAATCTATGTGGAGGACTTGGCTGCATGATAAAAGTACAGAGACACTAGTGTTCGACACCAAAAAGTGTGAGCACTAGGCAGTGAATTATTCATGTCAGGCAACAAACAGTAAACAACTAAAAATCACTTTTTTAGGGGGCTATCCCTCTGCACTTCTTGCGCTACACTACTTATACATGTAGAGTGAGGGAGGGAATGCAATCAGTGCAAATAGCTTTCTCAAAGCTAGGGAGGGAATGCACCTAGTGCAAACAGCTTTCTCAAAGCTAGGTGGGAATGTACCCAGTGCAAACAGTCTTCTCAAAGTTCAACCAATATGAAAAGTGCTCATACATTTGGTACTGCCCTCTATGAGGAGCCATCTGTAGTTTGTGGAACACTTGGGTAGGATCCCTAGCAATGTTCTAAAGGAGTTTAAAAGGTACGGGGAGGACTTCAAGCAAAATGGAGTGAAGGACACCCGACCTAAAGGACAATCATTCTAGACATAATTTTTAGTGCAAGAATCAGGAACACAGCCAAAACAAATAGATGGACAAAGACCCCAAACCAAGGACAAATTTTAAACACTGCCCTTATCAACTGAGAAAGTTAACAAAATAAGTTTTACATTAGCATACATTTTTTTAAGGATATGAAATCTAAAACTCAGCTGCCTGTTATTACTTGGTGGCTGCAATCCTCAATGATTTGCTAGAAAACCAAATATTTTATAGAGAATACTCCAAAAATAGGAGGCAAAAATTTAGACAGTTTGCAAAATTCTGAACAGTCGGCAGGTCTACTTATGGTTATTTCCAGCTAACTTTTCTGAGGTAAAATGAGTTTAAAAGTAATGCAGTCACACTGAATGTCAGGAGAAGTTTTATAATGGTTTTAAAATGGAGATCATCAGATGTGCTGACCTTCCAATTTCATCTTCCTTCTCCTCTCTTCTCACTTCCCTATGCTGTCAGAAATACAAAAGAGTTGTGAGGCTTCAGAGGCCAGCTTTTCTCCACAAATCAATCAATGCTGGAAGTTACCTTCTCTGTTTTGTTAACTGCTGTGCCCAAGGACCAAATTATTTCTTCTGCCCTTTGACTGTTCTTTTCATTGGAAACAGTAATTTTTATATTCTTTGTGCAAAATTGTTATTCAAGGCTGGAAGCTAATATCTGTTAAATCTAGAAAAAATATTTGCAAAAATGTACCACTGATACAATAAAATTCTTGCTTAGTGTGTTTTGACTTTCTCTGATATTAAAAGCTTGTGCGATTAAATATATATTATATTATATTATATTAATAATTAATTTTAAAATGGGAGTATCCAATAAAAGTTCAGGGTCAAACAAAAAGTACACACAGATACATACTACATCCACAGTTGGGAAATATTAAGAAAGGATTAAAATGTACACCTGAAGGTAAATAATACAAAATATGGCACAGAGATTCTTTCTTACTACAGCAATACATATTTCTGTATACTACAGACCCTGTACATTCAATCAAGGGAAAAAAGAGGCATAAAAAAGGTGCAAACCATTATAGACAAAAACTGTTTGAATACTGGTAATAATATAGTTACTTCAGAGTATTTTAATGTAGAGAAATTAGCATGTTATCTCCCTGGGATTTGGGATGTTAGAAATTGACAGGTAAACAGAAACTTGAATAAAGCCATGATGTAAAGGGAGTAAGTAATTCTTCTATTTTAACTTACCAAGGCAGAAGTCAGACTGTAACCAGTCCAGCTCTTTCACTTGAATTTCACCTTCAGTATGAACAAAAATAAAGGAAAATAAAATATTTTTTTTACAAATCTTCACAAAGACAATCAAAACTCAACAGGAAACAAACACTACATATTCTTCAAAATTTTTTTATGTACTATTTAAACAGTTCAATTTTAACAAAAAAAATATGTTTCCAGAAATCTGATAACCCTGTACAGCCAAAAAAAAAACATCTAGAGGGATTAGATTTTCCCACATCAGAACCTGTCAATATCTGACCAAAAAAAAAAAAACAAAGTAGAGAAACAACACCTATATGATAATGATCACAACCATCACAAAATACCATCTAACATGAAAATGCAGTGCAGTTTTCCTAGAAAAGAAAGATGCAGAGGGGAAGGGTACATTGTATATTTCATTAGGCTTTATAGTGACATAATGCAGAAAGAAAATTAAAGGGAAAGAGAGAGAAATGGCCAAATACAAAACTAAATAATGAAAACATTCTAAGGCAACTAAAGTTTGCTGTGATTGTATGATTTCCTGTATTTCAAAACTAGTAGTTCATACTTATTCTAAACATAGCTGAAAATCAAATGTAGATCCTCCATCCACCCCACCACATCAATGGAAGGGAGGAGATGATTTATATTAGAACAACATACATTCAATGGCTGTGTTGCCTAAGAAAGGATCCTATCTGGTACCAACAAACTGAAAGCATAATACTTAGCTTCATCTATCCAGTGTGCACACACAGACAACAGGCACAAAATGTTATAGTATTTATTACTTACACTTCATTGACTGAGTTAGTCTTACTAGCCCAACATCCTCTTTTCAAAAGAGACCAGAGGCGGTGTTCCTTCTGACTAGGGAAAAACTTGGCCAGGGGATCGAATAGCTTCCCCTACTCTTTTTGATAAGCAACATGGAATCTTTCACATCCACATGAAGTACCACTAATTTAGGCAGATGGGATCTCTGTTTAATGTCTCATGCTGAAATTAGGGATCAACAAGTACTCTGCAGAATATACACATTCTCACTTTTCATTCTTGATTTGAACCATCATGCAGTAATCGTAGAAACAATTTGCAAATCCAAGAAGTGAAGCACCTGAATGACTCGGGTTTATCTGGCCAGTTTAAACTGAGATGGACAAAAACCTACTATCACAGAATGCTGATTTGAATTCTTCATTAAAAGTAAGGTCTAATGTATACAGAGTGAAATTAATTTGATGATACAGTAGCTTTTTTGGGGTGCTGAATTTGTATGTGATGTACACACTATAAAAACTACCAATGCCATAGTGTGATGTATGCAGTATGCAAATGCAGTTTTTTAAGAGTAGTCAGGCAGTGAAATGTATTAGAAGATAAATCACTGTATGCTTGGTTAACAGGTCATTATGAGACCAATTATGCATTTTTTTGTATAAAAAGGGGCTTGTGTAGGCCATGCCAGATCCATTTCAGTCTCAAGGAGAGGCTAATTGTCTTGTGTATTAGATTTGTTAGGGTCTCAAGGTAATGATTCTCAAAGGGGAAGCTCCTTACCCTAAACTTGTGTTTGAGAAGAGACTGTCATTGTGCCACAGTTGGAGGTGTGTCCATATCTCTGGAGAGAGATTCACAGGAAGTAAGGAAGGAAGTCCTACTACTACATTGGGAAACTTGAGAAGAACTGTGCATCTGCCAGCCAAAATAAAATATTTAGGGAGAAAACAAGTTCATTTGGAACTGCAACTAATTTGTTTTAGCTGGTATACTTGGACTTTAACATGAACAGTATAGAAATATGAATATGGACATTTTATGTTGGTAAGACTGAATATTTTTCTTCAATCTATGCTTTGCAACATTGGATAAAAATAATAAGTGAGCTGAACAAAAGCTGTGTTTTAGTTACGTCCATATACAATACAGTCAAAATAACATATTCATCATAAAGGTTGGTCTTTGAAAGAAGATAGATGAATTCACCCACTACAATGAGCATCTACAATGAGTGCGAAATGTTTAAATTAATGAGGAGTCAGGTCACTGAATTAAACTGGTCTGGATTCAATCCATTTAATAAAAAGGGTACAAGCCATTGGGGGGGGGGGATCCTGATATGAAGTTATACATACCAACACCATGGGTGCATAAAACAAGAGAGAAATGTCTCAAAAGAAAGGAATCACTGCTGATGCAATTTTAGAAACTGCATTGGCAATTACTATAGAAAACAGTGAAGAGCAAGTCCAACACTGGCATACTGAACTACCTTACAGATACAAGGTATAGGGTTTGAATCTCAAATGGGATAACCACCTAGGCTTAAATGGTCCACAAGGGTAGTTAGTCTAGTACTAAGCTATGAGCCTATGATGCTTCTAAAATACTTAAGTAAAAGTGAATGTCATCCACCACGTAGCACAGAATACCAGAAATAAGGCAAACAAAAACCCACCATATCATAACACAATATTTTATACTGTGTAACGCAGAAGAACAAAAAGATCTGAAAAAAGATCAACATGGAGATTAGTGGATCACTTCCATGACTTGTCTGAAGCAGAGGACAAGTATCATGAGGCTATTACGTGACATTACTTAAAGTGCACTGTACCTTAACTTATGAGATACTTTTACATCACGTATGATGATTGAGCACTGTGCAGAAGTTTTAAATGCAGTATTTTAGTGGAGATTTCCTGTTACTAGGTACTCCATTTTTACCATTAATAGATCACTAGCCCAACAAGACTAGTGAATTGTGACCTGGTTCACATTCAGATTTAAATCTGCTTCTGTGTACACTGTTCTGAGATGTTGTTTTATCATGTCTTTATTAATGGTAGTAAGCTTATAATGTGTCAACATACCAGTCTATTATGAGGTTTAATCAATTAGGCCTTTGTATTTTGTAAGGCCATTTATAAATAATAACTACACGAGGGCCTAGTATGTGTGAAAGGAAATTTCTTGCACTGAAAGTTCTGACTCACCAAAAACAAAATCTGCTAACCTGACAGTACAAGAAATTCTGTTTATTACACAATGCTCTCTCCTATTATGTATTTCATTTAATCACTTTTTCTGTGATCATGACAGAGCAGTGTTTCTCACTAAATTTAATAGGCTACATTAAATGCCTAAGTCTTCTACTGAATAAGGCTTTATGTAAGGTGCATAGATTTTTATGACTGGAGTGTCTCACCAGCAGTTGTGTACTACAGTTTCTGATTTTTCTGTAGTGTCACTTAATTTTTTTGTTATTTTAGTAAGTAGTGGGGGCTTTGCTAGTATGTGTCAGATTTACAGTTTATTCATGTCTTTAGTTTATTTTTACAAAACTACTGATCCTTTCAGAAACCGATTGGGGTGTTTATTGAGTAAAACTGAAGTAACAGTGTTAGTGGTTTTGTCTTCAACTACAACTTTTTCAGATATGAAAGTTTTTTTCATTTACTTATAAAACTAATCACTAAAATATTGGGGGTTTATGGGCAGATAACTAAAAACACTATTTTAATGAGAAGAGGAGGCTTGCCGCTATCAGCCAATGGTGTAATAACCAATGGTAGATGATTGGGATATTGACCTGCTCAACAGGGAGACAGACAATCAGGCAGGATTAAAAAAAGGCAACAGTAATAGCCCAAGGAATGATGCAGAAATTTTATTACCAAAAAAAAAAAAAATGTGGGAAGAGAAAGTGTCACTGAGGAGAGCTGAGAATGAAGGAGTTAACAGGCAGGTACTCTACTGGCTTTACTAGAAGGTGGAAGGGAAAAAACAAGAACAGGGAAATGTAATGATAAGCAGAAGGTGGGGGGGGTCTACCCTGAAACAGCAATAAATAAATAAATAAATAAATAAATAAATAAATAAATAAATAAATAAAAATAATAAAAACAAAAACAGAAGTAGCATAAAGTGGAGATGGGTTATCCATAATCTAAGGGAAGGAAAAGACAAATACAAAGTAAAATTAATGCAAACTAGGTCCGGAGTCTTAGTACCAGCTTAGCAGTGATCACACCGAGATGTTTTCCTTCTACATTACTTGCATTTCACTCACAAACTACAGATCCTTTACAGATTAGTTCTATAAGTGAAAGCTCTGCAAAAATACTCATGTCTGAAGAAGTCCTACTCAAGGATAAAAGGGTCACTTCAATCTGTCAAAATAAACACTACACTTGTTTTGTGAAAGGATCAACACTAGTATTTTAATTTTTTTAGTTATTATGAAAGCTTCCCTCTTACATAAACTGCAGAGGTTTAGAGACTGGTCTTATTTCAGTTTAGTTTATTTTCACTTAATTTAGAAAGTTAGAATTAATCTCAACTTGCTTGTAATGCTATTTTCTAATTAGCCATCTATAATTTTTTTTTACTGTTCATAGTATTTTACCTTGTTCTCTTCTAATTAAAATAAATAATTTATTTTTCAAGGGACTTACTTAGGTGGGAAGTGTTCTTCCTTTTCTGGGGGTTGGGGGGAGTATTTTGCATGTGAACGTCTTGCACAGAAGAGAATGGCACACGTTATAGAATTATTTTTTAATAAGCAACTGCAGTTATGGGTTAGAAGATTGTTTTAGGTGCTCATGGATGTGCTGCAGGTGTTTGTGTCTACATGTTGTATGTACAATGTGTAAACCTTAATTTTAGTTTTCAAAGACGAAGAACAACACCAGAACTGAAATAAGATGGTTATCCTCACCGTCCCGGCTATGTTTTGAAAAGTAGTGTGCAGGCTTACTCGAATAAGGCAGAAGAGCTATTTCATCCAAAAATAGTTTAATAAACTCGAACCACAATATTAAAAACAACTTCCATATATTCAAATGTTAAGCGCTTTCATCTGCTTATCACAGACTTCCTCAGAACAGCTGTAACACAAAATCCATTCCTTTTAAATGCAGTTCCAGGACGGCACCAAAAAGATTTCAAAAGGAATGGATTTTGTGTTAATCAGCTGTTCTGAGGAAGTCTGCAATAAGCAGATGAAAGCGCTTAACATTTGAATACATGGAAGTTGTTTTTAATACTGTGGTTCGAGTTTAGTAAACTATTTTTGGATGAAATAGCTCTTCTGCCTTATTCGAGTAAGCCTATACGCTACTTTTCAAAACATAGTCAGGACGGTGAGGATAACCGTCTTGTTATTTCAGTTTTAATTTTAGTTTTAGCAGATAGCCTAAATATGGCAAGTTTAGGGGAACTGTCAGAGCTCTTTTGACACACCAAGGGTATAGAAAAATGGTTCAAGAGCCAGGACTGAAAACACGTTTCTATAATTCTCTAAGACTGCAGATAAATATCTAAAAGGGATGGCACATATGTGACCAGGTGTGTGTTTTATGTTTTATCACACTCTTTATCAGTTGTTACTGGGAAGCATTTATTAATGCTGGTGCACAGCTGAGCACACAGAAAAGGTCAGCACATAATTGAGCAAGATCATGTATGTTATTCTTGCCTCATTGTGTAAATGCAGTACTCCATGCAAAGAGTTCACACTTGACTCACCCCCATGTCTACTTCATGCAGGTCAAACATACAGTACTAAGGGAGTACTGGCTGGTACTCGTGGGGTAAACCACTGGACAGCATCTACATACCTACCAAGGTCCCCATGCTCCTAAGTGCATAGATCACACTATCCTAACAGTATGTTGCTCAGCACTGTATGCTGAACAACATGCATGCATAATAAATCAAAACAAAAATAAGTAAATAAAACACCAACTCCTCTACACAGAAGGAAAATCCTTAAAAGAAACAGAGCTTCCCAAGGAAACCTGCTACCATGCACTGCCTTGCCCTCCCCCCACACAGTAATGCTGACAAGCTCAAATCAATGGGAACTTACATTGCACCACATCTCTGTAATCACAATACTACAGTAATGACCCCTGGTCCTCCCTCATGGCCAGGGACTGTGATTTCTTTATGATGGACCCACAGTGTTATGTTGCAAGACACTTATTTATGGTACAGTATGACTTTCCAAGGAGTTACATACAGCTGTTTGGTAAGGCAGACAGTACTGTACCTAACTGCTTTATTTCATTGAGCTATGCTTTCTTTGTCTTTTTGCCTTTTCCCGATTAGGGGGTCGTCACAGTGGAACTCCGGTCCGTTAATGATTGGCAGTAGATTTTCACAAACGCCGAGGTGCCAGCTCGACGTCCAACCTTCAACGAAGGCATGCCCACTTACGCATGTCTTTCGAATGCCACCCAACTGCGGGAAGGACATGCAGACTCCACACAGAAGGCACTCCCCGCACTCCAGCCGAGAATCGAACGGGAGAACCTCTTGCTGTGAGCCAACAATGCTACCACTGCCCCACCGCGGCTTGCAATTCTGTCAAGTATTGCTTGCTAGCCTGAATACAGGAGTGTCTAGAATTCATATGGTCCAAACACAGCAACTTCCAGTATGCATCTGGGTGCTGAGAATTCAGTAAAATGGGAAAACTGTCATATGTTGCTGTGGAATACCATAATTTATGTCTATGAATCACATTAGTCTTCACTGCTGTAAAAAACACAGTGTGCAGGATGCCTGCACACATCTGCCTCATATGTTAATTAATATCACAGACTTTTAGAATAAAACAGGAGTGTGTGTGTGTGTGTGTGTCTGCATGTGCAAATCTGTGTCAACTCATATAAAAAACATACTCAAACATCTGCAGATTAAAGCACCACCAATCAAACCACATGATTGAAAAGCACATCTCAAACAATGAAACAACATCAAATAAGTATTTTTAGAGGGGAGAAAACCTAACTGCACTCACTATACCTCTGCTACCATAAGCATAATAACTCTGACACTGTAGAACAATGGATAAGAAACAGATTTTCATTCCCCACTGTATAGCAATCTCCCACAACAACAAAAAATGGCAAATATTTGCCAGACTGATCACTTCTATAGCTCAGTCTTTTCAACAAACTAAGCATTCGGTGACAAGAATGAGAATCTCATACAAACATATTTACATATTTATATATGGATCTACTTTTACTTACCAAATTTACATTTCTTCGAATCGTAGTTGGCAGACTCCACTTCAGCGAAACAGCAATCCACTGAAAGCATGGACTACCGAACTTCTTTCCTTGGGAAACGAACCACTTGGCCACCAGGGTGAACTTTGCCCTTTTCTCCAGTGAAGTGTGATCTCGGAGTTGGTATATTTAGTTATGAAGGGTGTGGGGGGTATTCACCCCCCCATCCCCCACCTGGGTGGGTTTAGTTTCTTTCCGATTAAGTTTTTTTCCCTGGTGGCCAAGTGGCTCGTTTCCCAAGGAAAGAAGTTTGGTAGTCCATGGTTTTGGTGGAATGCTGGCTGGGTTTGACAAACTTTGGTGTGTTATTTTGTTAAATGTTGGCCAACTGTCTTTTTCCCTGTAAAAAAAAAAAACTTTGGCAATGTGATGGTTCAGTTTATTGCAATTTTGGTGTCATCTCAGTAATCTGCAGTTTGGGTAAGTGTAAATTCGGACTACAAAAGTACACCCGTATAAATATATATATTTCTGCCTGAAGTGATGGTCAGAAGGTAGGCTGTCTTCCAGGAGAGAACTTTTAGCTTGGCAGAAGAAGCTGGTTCAAAAGGAGGCAGGGTGAGCTTTTCTAAGACAAAGTTAAGGTCCCAAGCTGGTGTTGGTGCCCTTCTGGGGGGCCTCAAGTTGCTAGCCCCTCTGAGGAACTGTTTAATCAGAGAGTGTGAGAAACGAGGCTGCTCGGTGGGAAAATGTGCAGAAATAGCAGAGGCATGAATTTTTATAGAGGAAAAAGAGAGACCACTGAGTTGTAGGTCAGCTAAGTAACCCAGGATGAGAGGGATGGAGGGCTGTGCCGTACTGGCCCCCTTCACCTGGACCCAGGTGCAGAACCTTTTCATCTGTATAAGACTTTCTGGTGCTAGGGTGCCTGGTCTCTCAGATAACTTCCCGAACCTGTTTACTGAGGATGGCAGATTGGTCTGGGGTTAGGGAATAACCCAAGCTGCGAAATTGAGTGTCTGTAATTGGGGGTGCATGAATTTCCCCTTCCCTCTGGGTTAGGAGATTTGGAATTGGAGGAAAATGCCATGGGAGGCAGCAGGGACAGACTGTGCAGCAAGGGGTACCAGTGCTGTCTGGGCCAGTCTGTAGCTATAAGAATGGTCCTTAGTTTTTCCTCCCTTATTTTGAGCAGTACCCTGGGGATGAGAGGTAGGGGAGGAAAGGCATAGACCGAGAGCTTTACCCAGCAGAAGGACAGGGCATCCACTTTCCAAGCCATGCAGTGATGCTCTCTGGTGCAGAATTTGCTGAGCTGGTGGTAGGTGTGGGAGGCAAAGAGGTCGACCCTTGGGGTTCCCCATTTCTGAGTTATTAGGAAGAAGGTACTTCTGTTTATCTGCCACTCGTGTGGGTCCAAATGTTTCTGCTTAACTGGTCTCCTAGGGAGTTGAGAGGGCCTGGTAGGTATTGTGCTAACATGTGTAGTTGCATGGAAGAGGCTGTGAGCCAAAGGGTCATGGCTAGCCTGCACAGAGGGTAGGAGTGAGTCCCGCCCTGCCTGTTGATTTATCACATCACAGTGGTGTTGTCTGTTTTGATCAGGAGAACCCCTGAAGGGGTTTGAAAGCCATCAAGGCCTGCTGCACAGCTATCATCTCTTTTAGACTGATATGCAGGGGGATTTGCTGTGGGCTCCATTGGCCCTGTATACACCTGCCGTCCAGGTGTGCACCCCAAGTGTAGTCTGATGCATCTGTGGTGAGGGTCTGGGCTGTGGGGAGAAAGGCAGTCCCTTGTTGTGGGGGCAGGCTGTTGCCCACCAACGAAATTCCTTTCTCAGGCACGGAATAATAGGCAGAAGAGTTTCCAGATCTTTAGGGTGTTAACACCAAAGGCTCTTTAGGTACCACTGAAGTTTCCTCATATGCAGTCTGGCATATGGAATGAGGAGTATGCAAGATTCCATGAACCCCAGGGCTTGCAGGATTTTCCTTGCAGAAAGCTGGGGCTTGGTGGCCAGTTGAGAGAAGTAAGCTGACAGGAAAATTTGTTTCTCTGATTTAAGGTACGCCATCTGGGATGCTGTGTCCAGACTTGCTCCCAGGAAGATTATCCTTTGGGTGGGTACCTGTTTGGATTTATTTTCATTGATTGTGTACCCTAGGAAGGTTAATAAGTTCTTTACAAAGGCCAGGTCTTTGAGCAGCTTTTACTGGCTGTCTGCCTGAATAAGACAGTCATCTAAGTAGGGGTAAATTTGAATATTTCTTTGCCTGCAAAAGGCAATGGCCGGAGCCAGGCATTTTGTGATAACTCTGGGAGCAGTAGATAAGCCAAAGGGAAGCGCAGAGAACCTGAAAGTGTTGAGATCCTACTCTGAAGCGGAGATATTTTCCGCAGGACTCCCTGATAGGAATGTGGAGGTAGGTCTCTTTTAGATACAGGGTGGCTAGCCAAGCGTCCTTGGAGGGCATAGGTAGCAGCTGCTGGAGGGTGAGCATTTTGAATTTTGGGATCACCAGGAAGGTGTTTAGAATGGATAGATCGAGGATGGGGCACCAGGTGCCTTCTTTTCTGGGCACCAGAAAAAGTCTGGAGTAGAAGCCTTGGCCTATCTGCTCTGCAGGAATGTGCTGTACTGCCCCCAAGGAGAGCAGGGAATGGATTTGCTTTTGAGCCTATGCCCACTGATTTGGTGGTATATCTGGGAACCCTTTTGGGGTTGGAAGGGTGTGGAAGGAGAATTTGTACCAGTGAGATACAATGTTCAGAACCCATTGGTCCTTGGTAATGGTGGCCCAGGTGCTTGAGTGAAAGGACAGTTTTCCTCCTAGGGGTATGTGAAGGTGGGCAGAGGCGAGGTCAGGAGGAGGCGAGACATTGTGATTTCTTACCATAAGGGGGTGGCTTAGAACTCCCTGGTTTTGAAGTGGAGATAGTCCACTGCTTAGATTTCTGCAACCCCTGGGACTGCTGTCTGGGGGAATCTGTTTTCATGGGGCCTAGGTTGGACCTGTTTACTGGGAGCAGGAAAAGACCAGTGCTTGGAGGGAAAATGCCTGCTGAACCTAGGGGGCTGGACCGGTAAGAAATTTTAACTGTCTGCATAGATTTTGCCTTTTCTTCCATCTTTTTTAAGATGTTTTCCGCTTTAATGCCAAATAAGATATCTTTGTGTAAGGGTGCACCCAACAATTTAGATTCAATATGGTCTGGCAGGAGTTGTTTCTTAAGCCATGCATGTGTTCTAATGAGAGATCCAGTGACTGCTGCCCTGCAAGAAGCTTCTAGGGCATCAAAACCATAGTGCAAAGTGTGTTTAGTTGCTTGCCTTGCAGAATGCATTACGTCTTGTAAATCTTTTGATTCTGCTCATGCAGGAAAGGAGGACATTTTTGGTTTAAGGAGTTCCAAGGTATGTTGCTGATATTTAAGCATATGGAACTGACAATTTAGTGCCCTGATAGCAAGACTTGCTGAGGTGTATACTTTTTTACCCCATCTGTCCAGTGCTCGGGAATCCCTGTCTGAGGGGGAGGGATTCTTAGCAGAGGTTGCTTTAATACCTTTTGGCCCTTGAGAAATGACTTCAGGATCAGCTGTTTGGTTTTTAAACAAATATTTGTGCGAGTCAGGGACTCTGTAGTACCTGTCTGGTTTTCTGGGAGTAGGAGGGTGGGTGTCTGAAATCAAGCTGGATTCAAGGAAAACATCATCCACCACATCCAGGACAGAGGGGATGGCTAAGGGTCTGTGTTGTGGACGATCCAGGAATTCCCAGAGTCTCTTTTTTGACTGAGGTTAGTCTTGACTCTCCCATTGGAAATGCTCCCTTAAGGTATGTAGGGTTTCCCCAAAGGAAAAGTCCTCTGGGGGAGAGGCTGAAGGAATGGATTTATCTGCATCAGAATCCTCACATGTGAAGAGGGGCTGCATGTCTTCATAGTCAGATGCATCAGATTCATCTGACTCTTGTTCAGACAAAACTACTGGAGACAGATTTATTTTCCTTTTTGTGGGGGTGGCTTGGCTTCCCCTAATCAGCATGATAAGGTCTTCTACCATTTTAAGCATTTGAGACTGAGGCAAGGAAGCAGGCGCCTGGCAGTGGGTAGCCAGTTTCTTGGGTGTGGTTCGACCCCTGGGCCTAAGGAACTCGGTAGTTTTCGAATGAACAGTAGTCGCAAAAGAAGGCGTTGGTTTATGTCGGGATTCAGTGCTGCAAAGGACTTCCTCAGAAGCTGGTGCCTGCACAGGAGCTCCGGTCCTATCCAAGGTAGAGATGACTGCAAGATCCTTAGACGAAGAAGAGTTCTGCGGCATACTGGACTCCGAAAGGGTCTCAGTAGTGGCCTGAGAATTAATGAAGTGGGCATTAGGGGCTGCAAAAGTGCCTCACTGAGCTCTGGAGGACTGATGACTAGCTTAACGGGAGCATCATCGAAAGGTTTGGCTCTGTGCGGTCTGTCTCTGTCTTTATCTTTGCCCTTTTTCGGAAGATCTGCTGTTGGATGGCTTACCAAAGCCATATCAGAATTCGAGGACTGTAAATGGAAATATCTGGCTACTATAAGGGCTTGTCGATGGATAGTCCTGGTGTTAAACAAAGCACAGAAGTGATAACAGGAACGTCGTGGTCTGGGCCTAGACAAGTGATGTAGTAAGAGTGGGAGTCTCGGTGTGGTATTTGCTTTCCACAGGTGAGACAATTATTAACTTTTTCTGACATCGGTTAGTGCAAGAAAAAAGGATCCCCAATGGGGTACTTAGCTTTTGAAGACTTCAACTTCAATTCGGAAATGAAAACTCAGGTAGCGGCCAACCGGCACTCATGCAAACTGCTTCTGCTTCAGGCTCCACGGCAAGAAAGACTGATGTAATGGCGTCAGCTGCCTTACTTTATACCACTGATGACTTGACATCAGTCCTGAAGCGACAGCAACTGACGCAGAAATACTAAGTCTCTAATATTTGGGCTGGCCGAGGGCTACACTGGCAGGGATAACCCAAATGTGATGACTGGAACAGTGAAACACGGAGAACATCTACTGGGCAGTATTTCCCAGGGTGAAGATTATTGAATAAAATAATGAGCACTCCCTCCAGAAAAGTAAGCCGAAAAAGAAACAGGTCTCAAATAACTAATATGAAGCAGCCCACCCTGAGCTACAGATTAGAAGTACTAGCAGTGCAAAGAGTTAAGATTCCAGATTCCTGTGGAGTGGGCTACAGGAGTTTCAACCATGTGGAGAAGTGTAACTGCACAGGTTAGAAGAAATTTTCAGGTGTAAGGGAGGAAGCCTGTTGGTTCTTTAACCAAGGAGAGGTTAGAGAAGGAGTATTCTGACTTAAGGAAAGAAGACTTTTCTTCACTACAAACCTACACAGACTGAAAGGAATTCTTTCTACAGAGTGCTTGCATGATACTGCATATAAGCTGGAAAGATCATTAAACTGCTGTACTGAAATTGTTCATTTCCTTTAAGGACTACACTGTTCTTCTGAACTACATCATGGCACAAGATGAAACCATTAAGCAAAACTAACAATGAATTTGAACTGTATGTCTTGTTTTTGGTTTACTTCCCTCCCAAAGTCTAAAAGAAGAGAACTACTTATTTTCTGTTGATTTTGCAAAATAAAGCAGATTATGGGTCTACTTCAAATGAAGGAAAGATCACTTAACTGAAGATTACATCGCCAAGACAAAATCTCCGAAACCTTAGTTGAAGAATGAGCACGTTGCTGAAATGTTTCCCATGGTGTGACGCATGGGGTGCATCACCAACATATCTGCCCAGCATCCTGGCAGTTCACATGATTCCCATATCTGGCACACTAGCTCCCTCTATAGCCTCTTCCTGCACAGTAGGATGCCCAGTTTTCAAACTTGTTTGTAAATTAAGAAAATGTATTTTTCGATTTTTTTCTATGTAGGTATTCATGGTAAAATGTATTGCTGAATACTGAACCACTTTTCCTTTCCTTGTCTACCTGCCCCCTATCTGTTCCTGTTTTTTTTTTTTTTTGTCTTTCAGACAATGCTGGGTGTACACTGGAGTCATGGCTCATTAGATCAGTGAAAAATCCAAATTGAGCTGCAGAAACACATCCCCATTCCAGACCCGTACTGTCCTTGAGAGGGCCTTTAGTCTCCTGAAGAGTCATTTTAGGTGCCTGAATGAGTCTGGGGGTACCCTTCAGTTTGACCCAACTACTGCATGCAGGATGTTTACTACATGTTGCATTCTGTATAACATGATCGGGCATGATATAACATGGTCTGGCAGTAAAGTGACCCATGCTGTCACTGTAGGTTCCATTTCCAGTCCTACTACAAATAATGATGCTAGCACCAGCTGTAGTTGTAAAAACACACAGAGTATAAGTGATGTATGCAGTGGTATCTGTGGGCTGTGCTGTGTGGTGCATGGTCTATTGTCACAGTTTATCAGACATCCCTTCTCATCTTTAAGTAGTGTTTTTTTTTCTGAACATTGCTTATATTACTGTTTGTAAAAGTCATGCCTGAGTGCCCACTGACTCCTGTTCAGTGATTTCGTAGGGCACCATATACGAAGTGTTTTCCACAATGCATTCTACTGAGGTGGTGGACCCTAGTATGCATGCACTGAATGTCCTATAGTAGTACAATTTAGAAAAGTGTTAGTTTAGTATTTAGCAAAGTTCATACCTTGCAACTGAATGAAAAAAGTATCATACTGTTTTTTAATTTATGCAATGCATTCTCAGTTTAAAGTATGTGTTGTTGTTCACGTACTGCACATCAGATTATTTTATCACAAACAATAATGTGTGACCTTAGATACAAGAATTATCATTTGTGCAGTGTTGAAGGTGCCTTTCCATGAAAACTTGTGTATTACCATAGCCAGCTTTAGGCACCAGTGAACCCTGCAGTGACTGGGGGCGCCCTGTTCTTGAGGGCTCCTAAACACAGTAAGTTATCTTAACCTGATATTTTGTAACATGTCTGTCAAACCATCAAAAGCTAGTACAACAATCTTGTATACTTAGTAAACCAGATGGGTAATAACTCTTATTTATATCTCCTTTAAAATTCAAAGATATATTTGGTTATAGTAACAGTGTTTTATCAAGTAACAGGCATCATAATTCCATTAAATATTTTCTTACTGACATAGTGCCCCTGGCTTAGTTAAAGCCTGCTGTTGGATATTTTTTCCACTAACACTAACTACATAGCCAGCTTTAGGTCCCTGCAATACCCATGACTGCAGGGGGGGGGGCCTTAATCATCCATGACTGTGTGGAAGCCCCACAAAAGCTACTACTGATTGGGGGGAAAATGAGGAAGAAAAAAATATTAATTTCTTGACTGTGCTCTTTAACCTGAACATGATATGACCCTGTTAGGATACAACTGATAATGAACATGAGCAAGATAAGCACTAGAGAGATCAGCAGCCCAGAGTGATTTATCTCTGTGCAAACTTTATATTTTAAGAACAGCTGATGCTTCCAGTCATCAGGGATGACATTCTCTTTCAGGGAGTTTTATAAATACTGGTAGAACACCAGATATTATAACTCTTAACTTATTTTAAGATTTCGGTGCAATGCCAAAAATAATAGCAGAATAAAGGCTCAGTATCAGGAACACATTTTAAATATTACTCTAATTCACTTAAAAAGTTAATAAAATAACACCTTTTGCATCAGCTTGTATTTCTGGACAATAAGTATAAAAATCTGATGTCTGGATTTATTGAGTGTTAGTAATACTGAATTATTTACTAGCAAATTAAACTTTTATGAAGGACAAAGCAAAAGTATGAGCAAAATTTGGGAAGGTCGGTGAAATCAGGGAGAATGACATGTATGTATTACTCCTCAATGAGATAAATAAAAGTGACTTACCCCTGCTGCTGTTTGACAACTGCTAAAGATAGTCACTAATCTGGTGTGGCAGTACCAGTGTTGCACAATGTATTGCTATTTGCTGAAATAAGTTCAAAACTACTACTGCTACGGCTTATGCTGGTGTGTGTGTGTGTGTGTGTGTGTGTGTGTGTGTGTGTGTGTGTGTGTGTGTGTGTGTGTGTGTGTGTGTGTGTGTGTGTGTATGTATGTATGCATGTCAAAAATATCAATGACAAAATATCACAGATTTTAATATCAATGACAAAATATCACAGATTTTTATCTGTGCATACTCTCAATAATGGCAGGGCCAATACATTATTTTTTTTATATCAGTAAAAAATGTACCAAACAAGTAAGATTAGATCTTCTTGGAGTCTGCATGGCCCATATGCCCCAGAATGCACAAATGGATACAGGGGCTCCCTTAATCATCACTGACTCTGTGGGGGGACCCACAAAAGCTGTTTCTGGTTGGGCAAAAGTTGTTAATTTATTGTGAGCTACTATTTTGTCAGCTTTGAGCATTAAGCCTTGAGTACAACTTCCCTGAAAAAAAAAACATTGAAATTCTTTTCTTTCTCATGATTTTTGTTCAGGCTACCATTGGATTAAAAGGCTGAGAAAATGCTCTAAAATGCATGTGAAACTATCTGTAAACATATGGCTTCTTGGGCCTTGGGTTGTTTGACTTCTTTCCTAAATGATTATTACTGTGCTAACTTGGTCAGAGAGTTTGTAGAAAGGGTGGAAGGAAAACTAAAGCTGAACAGCAACAGTGAATTTCTTTACTTAAATCGTAATTTCTGTTCAAGCCATCAATGGATGAAAAGGTTGAGGGAAAAACTTTAAAATGCACTTCAGAGCATATAGAAAGTTATGGGTTCTTGGAGAAGCTGAAGAGTAAGGCAAGATGTGAGAAAAGGAAGAAAAAAGTAATGTGCATGGTATGGGGGGGGGGCAAGAAAGGAGGGGAGGAACGATCAGAGGGGAGGACTGTTATGGGTTCTTGGAGAAGCTGAAGAGTAAGGCAAGATGTGAGAAAAGGAAGAAAAAAGTAATGTGCATGGTATGGGGGGGGGCCAAGAAAGGAGGGGAGGGACGATCAGAGGGGAGGACTGGAGGGTGTGTGTGTGTGTGTGTGTGTGTGTGTGTGTGTGTGTGTGTGTGTGTGTGTGTGTGTGTGTGTGTGTGTGAGTGGAGGGTGGGTCTTGAAACAGTAGGCCTAGGGCATCATTTCACTTAAGGCCAGACCTATACATAGAGCTGTAGTAATGTATCATTGTTGCAACTAAATACCAGTAACTGTAAGTGTCTCTTTTTGAGACAGGCCAACATAGTGCGGTGCAGAGGCTTGTTGTAATGTAACAGCATTGTAGCTACACATCTGTCTGTGAGTACTACTCCTAAACTAAAAGGTTGCTTAGGAGGGGTGGCAGTGATAGGGTGACACAGACTGGAAGTGTCTAGGGGCCCCCAACTTGACATTTGCTGGGCCCCCCCCCCAAATGCTTCCACTGGCCCTGATCCAGACTTGCCTGCAGCAAAATAAGTACTCGTTACTTTTTTTTTTTTTTAGCACTGAATTCCCTGATGGGGGCAGACATCCTCCTCAGATTTTTTCCCCCCTTGGAAAGCATAATGTGTTTAGCATTGAAGGAGGTTGTTTGACCGAAAGCTTTGCTTGTTGTAATAAAAGCTACTTATTTTTTCTGACAGTGATTTGTTTTACATCAAAGCATAATGTGTCCCATAATGCACGGTGAGAGCACAGTTTATGAGTTTAAGCTGTCCATCTGTAAACTGACAGAGTTTCATTCACTTTGAATGAAAAAGCTGCTAACTCTAAGTGCCCACAGAAAAAGTATCATTGAATGGGCTGGAGTGAGGCGTACAAATGTTTTTTGCACTGGTGTTTTACACATTCTGTGAAAGCAGCATACAAAAGTGCCAACAAATTACTGAGATAAAACAGACTTTTTACAAAGGGAGAATTTCTGCGTTTCATTTCCTGGCAAGGTTACTCCTCACATCTCCCCTCCTTTAATGAGCCAAAGTCTCAAATTTCCAGCTTAGCTATGTTCTGCTAATTAGTCAACTATACATGGCAATAGATGTCATACAAATCATTTGGCCTTATATACCACTATAAGAGTTTCCTCTTTTCTCTTTTTAATCCTGGCTTCTGGATAGCACTTTCACAGAAAATAATGCTTCAAAATACACATACAAATCCAGAGATCAGGCAAATATAACCATTCCTGAAAATGTGCCTAGTTTAATACACAATTAGAAAAGCATTCTAGCTGCTTACATGGTTATGTCTGCATGGTAATACTAATATAGCATGACCTGAACTATGTTATGTGACACAAAACTTTACATAAGAATGAAATGTTTCTCTGTTTCTTCTTAACAGTAATCCTACAAGCCTTTTGCCTTTGACTTTCTAGTTATTTTGCTTACCTTAGTTATATAGTTCCTGTAAGCTTAGCTCTCAATCTCTTAACATCAGAATCAGGGAGAGAAGGCCCACATTAGGGACACACTTAAAACTGCAGTATTGCTGCATTGATAAAATAAGAGTACACAAATTAACAAAGATCTTAAAGGAGATGTATGCAACTGTAATGAAGTTCATTATTTGCTCATTATAATACAACCACCTTTTTCATAAAGCATCAGAAAATGTAGGTCAGGGCAAAATTATGAGCATTGCTGACCTTAGGCATAGGCCATCTAGGTGGCTGCTTAGGGTGCCGTTCTGGCGAGGGGCTTTTCCAGTATTTGTTTGTTTATTTTTGTAGTAAAAATTTTTTTTTTTAAATAGGTTGAAGGGATACAGGAAAAGCCTTAGAGTAAAAGAAACTGTGAGAAAAAGTAAGAAAAAAGTAATCTGGATGGTGTGGGTAGGCCAGGATGAGGGCAACAGGTGACTGGGGGGACGCTGTGGACCCCTTTGCCTAGGGCACCTTTTGACCAAAGGCCAGCCCTAAGTATGAGTCAAAATCACAGACCTCTCAGAAAATAAAGGACACCTGAGAGGTGTGCTTGTAAGCTATCCAGCACTCCTACCCTTCCATTCTCCGCTACAACACCACCACATCAGCCAGATATGTGTATACTTAACACACATGTACTGAAACAGTACCAGCAGCTGTAGCACCAAACACACAAAAGTGACACTACCCTACAAACAGGGCATACACCAGGCATATACTAGCAAACACAGGGCAGGGTTAAGGTGCTTGTTTCCTCAAAGCAGTAATGAAATCGACAGAGACCAAATTAAGCACAACT
The DNA here is from genome assembly GCF_019279795.1 of Protopterus annectens. Taxonomy (NCBI): domain Eukaryota; kingdom Metazoa; phylum Chordata; order Ceratodontiformes; family Protopteridae; genus Protopterus; species Protopterus annectens. The sequence goes on along the minus strand of NC_056746.1, from coordinate 489,325,634 downwards.
TTACTCTTCATATCTGCATTACAGCATGCATAACATTTGCACTACACTTAAAGGCACACCTTTGACCACCCACAAACACAGCCACCAACCCACATAATCCTACACTCAACAAAATGTGCCAGAAAACTAAGGAGCTGTTCCAACCTCTCTGCAAAATACTGGTACAGTGGCTGTGGTCAACCAAAGCTACTGATGGATGTCATCTCAGGGCACCTACCTTAGCTGTTGCAGCCTGCCCATTACACCTACACTAGTGCCCCCCCCCCAAGTTAGGCGACAAGCAGGTGTCTTCCTTCTTTGTTACACAGTTGTCCATTACACCATACATACGTCACACACACACACACACACACACACACACACACACACACACACACACACACACACACACACACACACACACACACACACACACACACACACACACAAGACAAAACACATATAACACACATACAAAAACACACACCTGGATGACCAGAATATAATGTTCTGTTATTTTCAAAGCAGAGATGCATGACTAATGTGGACTAACTGTTTGCTTAATATGGTCTTCTGAAACCTGCTGCTCATCACTTTCCTTGCAGTGTAATGTCAGTCCACTACTGTAAAGTTGCTGTTCACTAGACTGTAACCTGCTTTTACACAAATACACACATATGCCATGCAACGATGAATAGTGGTGCTTTGTCTACCTCTCCACAAAACAGTGATGCAGTAGCTAAGGGGCACCAAACTTATTGCTGGATGGCAGTTCAGTACACCCCTCCCAGGTGCTGCAGCAGGCCCGTTGCACTAATACCACTATCCGCTAAGCAAAACACACACACACTCACAATGACACAAAATGTATCTGGTAACCATGAGTCAGTAGCCATTTCTCTACAAACCAGCAATGCATGAATCAAGTGGCTAAAGCAAATGTTATAAGGTAAGTATGTCCCTACCTATGGCTGCAAACCCAGTATACTGACACTTGTTACAGGTTCATAGGTGTGTACTAGGCTAATGGCCCTGGAGCCTTTACAAGCCTAGCCCATAGAAGTGCCCTGGCATTGTGCTACCCGACATTAGTTCCCACTACCTCTATCAAGTAGAGCCACTGGAGTGATCCCCGGGGTGAACTTTCTATTACCCATCAACTCATCAAGATTTCTCTTGAAGAGAGACAGTAAGGTGCTCTGCTTGACATGAATGGGAAGTCTATTCCAGAGCAGGGGCAGTCTCTGGGTGAGGAACCTGTCCCTCCAGCATGTTCTGTTGATTGTGGTAATGAGGTTGAGGTCTCTGAAGCATGTGGTGCGGAGGGATTTCTTTAGCTGTAGCATTTCTAACAGAGCTGGGTCAGACATGGCTTTGTAAGTCAAGTAGAGATTGCCTCTAAGTAGGCGATATGAGACAGAGAATAGTGGGAATGTTTTGAGAATGTCTGTGTAGGACATGTGTTTAATGCCTAGGATCCTCTTCGTGAGGTACTTCTGTGGCCTCTCCAGCTGTTGCAGGTGTCTAGTGAGGTACATGCCAAATGGGGCATTATACTCAATGATTGGTCTAATCAGGGACGAGTAGAGAGACAGGGAGACAATGACCGCTTTCTTCTTGGATGCAAAACCCTTGGTAATGAGATGTGCCACATAGGAGGACTTTATGACCACAGTAGCAATGTGGTGGTCGAAAGAGAGGTTGCTGTCAACCTGCGTCCCCAGATCTCTTATAACACCTTCAGTGTTCAGTGGGCTCACATTGATGTGGTAATTAGTGGGAAATGAGTTTCTACCAAAGGGGATGACTATGCATTTTTTTGGCATTAAGCTTAAGGCCATAGTTTCGACACCTGTCATTGGTCTCAGTGAGGCCTTTCTGTAGGATGTCTGCATCACTTGGGGAGTTAATAATGGTTCTCAGCTTGCCATCATCTGTGAACTTGGTCAGCCAGAGTCCCTTTTTGTTGGCCTGGACTTCTGAGAAGTAGATGCCGAACAGGAGAAGGCCCAGGACCAATCCCTGTGTTACTCCACTCGTGACTGGTTGTCAGTCTGACTTGGAGTTTGCTACCTTCACACTGTGTGTTCTATCTGTGAGTCAGTTTGCAACCCACTTAGTGAAATGGGGGTTGATGCCTAGTTTGGTGAGTTTATCAATAATTCCCAAGTGAGGAATGGTATCAAAGGTCTTGGCCAGATCGAGGTAGGCTGGATGCACTGCCTTACCTTCATCCACAGCCCTGGTGACTGACTCAAAGTCGTCAACCAGGTTGAGCAGGCATGATCTGCCTTTCACAAAGCCAAACTGTGTGGGGTCCTGAGTTTGGAGATTTCCTGCATCTTTGTTAATCAGGTCCATGATGATGCGCTCCATAGCTTTACATATCAGACTTGTCAGGCTAATGGGGCAATAATTCTCAGGGTCTGAGTTTGCTCCCCCTTTATGGAGAGGGATGACTGCAGCAGTGCGCCATTCGGTAGGGACAAAGCCTGAGATGAGGCTGTGACTGACCAGGGCACACAGATGTAGTGCAAGTTCGCTTTGTAGTTCATGTAGAACACAGCCAGGGATATTATCGGGTCCCATGGAAGCTGTATTCTTGGCCTTGGACAATGCAGCTTTAACCTGTGCTGCAGTAATGCTGCATGCCTGGCTTTCTTCCGGTATTGTGAGTGGTCCTTTAGGAGGGAAGAGAGGGGTAAAGTTGGCACTGAATCTGTTGGCCAGTATGTTGGCAATATCTGTTGGCTCAGTATAGGAGGTACCATTGTGCAGTAACTCAGAGCAAATCTGGGTATTGCCATGGAGATTCTTGATATAACTATAGAAGGCTTTGTGATTGTTTTTAGTGTATGCTGTGATTCTGCCTTCATAGCTGGCTTTAGAGGATTTGATGAGGGATCTGAACATTTGTTGATGCTAATAAGGGAGTTTTTCCAGTCTTGGGACTTCACCTTTTTCTGCAACAGTTTCTTCCTTCTGTTGCAGAGTTTATTAACGGCTGGGGACCACCGGATTGGTCCATTTCCTTGAGGGAGAGTGTCTTGGTTCAGTTGGGTATAGCTAGTTCCATTCATTTATGTACATGTTCGTACAGTGCATTGGTGTATGACTTGGCAGTTATGCAGCTATTTTCCATTGGCATGGGTGCCATGAAATTAGCCACCTCTGTTTTTAGGAGTCCAAAGTCAGCTTTGGAGAAGTTTTTCAAGGTGGTTACCTTTGCGGGGGGCATGGGTGAGATGTGCATTTCCATGGTGAGTAGACTATGGTCAGATCTGACCAGGGAGGGACTGACTATTGGTGTCGAGCAACGGTCACCCATATTAGCAATAACCAGGTCAAGGATGTTGCTTCCTCTAGTAAAGGTCAGAATGAGCTGGTCTAGGGCATTGGAATTGATGAATTCCAGGAAGCGTTGGGCTAGTGTATTGGTGCTTGAGTAGTTTTCCCAGTTGATGAAAGGGTAGTTGAAGTCTCCTAGCATGAGAGTGTTGGGTTGGACCTTGATAGATTCCAGGGTGCTTAGGAATGTGAAGTGAGAGTCAAGGGACATAGCTGGGGTCATAGCAGGCTATGACCTGGATTGCCATCTTACCCAATGTTAGTTGTACCTGAAGTATCTCAAATGTGCTATGCTGGGCTACTAGTCTGGAGGTGTGCATATCCTTTATAAATATGAAGACACCACCACCTTTGGAGCTTTGGTCCATGTTTCCGGGCCAAAAGGTGTGGAACGAGTTATAGCCTGGTAGCACAGGGGTGCTTTCTGCCAGTTTAAACCAGGTCTCTGTTACAGCACAAATGCCGATGTTCTCCATTTTGAGGAGTGCTTCGACAGAGTGCATCTTGAGATTTAGACTTCTAGCATTGAGCAGCATGACCCTCAGACTGCATTTATTTATAGCTGTTACGGTGCTAATTTGGTCTTTGGAACACCGCCTAAAAAGGCACTATACGGGTGGTAAGAGCCGTAGCCAGTACCTGGAAACCCAGGGGTGACAGATGCAGGCCATCTCTAGCAAAGCATCGAGGTCTGTCAATCATGCCATCCCAAGCAGACAGATAGTGGATCCCCTTCAAATGACACCAGAAACTTAGCCAATTGTTGAAGTCAATCATTTTTTGTTTGTACTGCGGTATCATTCTGGGTAATGGTGGGATATTGCTCAGGGCTAGTGTCATACCTGCCTAGGCCACATAATCAAAGAGCTCCACCATGTCTCTTTTCATGTTGTCCAGGGAGGTGCATCTCAGGTCATTCACACTGCCATGGACAATGACAGAGTCATACTTGTACTTGTGAAGTAACCTGAGTGAGTGTGTTATGTGTCGGATTCTGGCACCTGATAGACAGCTGACTGTTACCTTCAACTTATTCAACATAGTGAGTGGGACATCTGTGTGCCTCATTACTCATCCCCTGTAGTCTGTCAGTCTACAACTTGAAAGTTGTCCATTACACTGTGACAATCTCACACACAAAATATTTATAGTGGTCTACTACTCTCAGTCCTCACCCTCCACCTCCACACATATACATCCACATCATATACTATTGAAGTGTGGTGCTTTGTCCAACTTTCTGCAAAATAGTGCTGTAATGACTATGAGGAACCAAAACTACTGACAGATATTAGATGAGGATACCATCCAGCTGTTGCAGAAGACTCTCCAATAGTTCTCCAGCAGGGTGGCAAGCATCTGTCCATCTTTGCTCCACAATTCTCCATTACATTATATATGCAAAGCATACATATATGCATGTGCACACACACCCACACCCACATTGTGTATTGGTAAAATGTGAGTCTTTGCTAACCTCTCCACATACGAGTGTCTTTGGTTATGCAGACCACGGCAATTATTAAGGTCATCTCAGTATGTCCATCGGCTACTGCAGGAAGCCCACTGGTGTGACACCACTTTCCACCTAGGTGGCAGCAAGCTGGCTACCAATCCAACTTTACTCCACAATTCTCCGCTGCACCACACACCATGTATGTACATGTGTACACAGACTACCAGAAACACTCAGCTGACTGCTGCACTCAGGGTACAACATAAAGCTATATGCCTTCATCCAATCCATCTATGTGCTTGATTTCACTGCATTCAATGTATTGTGCTTAATGTGTTCACCTGGTGTGAACTTTAAAATTTTCACTATGATCAGTGTTCCACTAGGGTAACAAAGTATAAATGAAAATAAAAAAATCAGGATGAATATGGATACACTGCATTCAATTAGATACTGTGTACTAGCTATGTGACATTCACTGAAATGTAACAGTACATTACTAGATTTCATTACTCATGTGAGTAAGAAGTCTTGGAATACACATGTGCATATTAAAAGCACTGCTCAAGTACAGGGAGAAAGCATCCTGAGGTATGAAAAAAAGGAAATCAAATGTACTCTTGGCGTTGAAACTCAAATGCAAAATTGTTATAAAGTGGTGTGAAGCAGTAACACTCTGAAGGGCAGACACCTTGCCGGTAAATGTGCGTCATGCAAATCAGGTTAAAAGAAAACAGTGAACCACTTGCTCAGAAGGGAAGAAATGAAACCTCATTAATTTAGAAGATAAGAGATTATGCATAAGCATTGTGTGTGACAGCATTTGAATAATAATGAACCAGACTGCTTCTGGTAGGAAGGGAGTGGCACTGCAGGAAATGTCAATCATGCCATCAGGAAATGTCAATCATACCATTTGGAAAGAGACTGTAGACACCATGACTCCTAAATAAATGAGCATGCTTGGGGCCTAAACAAAAGACGACGGAAGAAGAGGTTTGACGAACAGTAATGGGCTGGCAGTTATGACACAGATAGCAATGGCCCACAGGTGTCCTTTTTGTGCTGTCTGATGACTTGTCATACATCTTAATTCAAAGGAGAGAAAAGAGCATAATCAAAACAGGGCATGAACAACAGTAAAAATGTAAACATTGTCACCAACTGCTTGCATTCTAAAGCATCCAAAAATATTATTTAAATAAATACCTTTCCCACCTTGGCACTCTGTAGAGATTTAATTAAGCCATCACACATCCTTTTAACAGATCACATACACATACCACAGTACTCGTAAAATACACACGTAAACATTAATCTCAGTAGTTACAGAAAAGCATAATGAAACACACAAAAACTTTGAATAATTATATACGTGTGTGTCTGAGTATAAATGTACTCTTGTAATTATCAACCCATTCAATTTTGTCACATAAATTTTGTTCAAAAGTATATTCCTTTTGTTAGCAATCTTGCTCTCCATAAAATCCTGTTCATTTAATTACACTGTCTTCTGTTTTCCCCAGCAATACATGTAAATGTTGGCACTATATAAATTCTTGTGCTTGGGCAGGAGTCATCAGATTATTGTATACTGTACTGTGATAAATCAGATGTGTTTATCTTTATGTCTTTTGTTACTCTCTCATGAAGCTGAACCTCAGGAATGGCCTGTCTGGATCACTGAGTTATACCTGTTAAAATGCGTCATCACACCATCAAGTTTAATGCAGTAGTTTTTGGCTGCAGATACTTGTTCAGGTGCTCTTTCATTACCATCTGTTGCACCGTAAATAGGCAGATTAATATCAGTATGTATGAAATTCATCAGAACTGAAGAAAACTCAGCCATGTATGAAATTTATACTATAGTCACTTCAGTTTAAGACTTTGGACAAGTTTTATTTAATTATTTAATTTATCGGTGGTTTTTAATTGTTGAAGTTTAGTGACTATAGTATAAATTTCATATATGGCTGAGTTTTCTTCACTTCTGATGAAGTTCATGTCAATGAATGAAACTGCTCAACTTTCATACAATTTTAAATAAAATGAATGGAATATAAGTGTATTGGTCCTAGTGCCATGGTTCAGATTTGCGGTGACACTAAGGCAGTGTTTTTTTTTGTTTTGGTTCTGGTTGATCTCTACCTAAGCCGCTTGATTCTATTTCTTAGGCAACATTACTCACCCTGAGAGCAAAACTAGAGAGGTGAATCTTGGATTCCATGTGGAAAACACAAAAGGTTATGAATGGTGACTCGACAGTAACATTATGTAGTGCATGGAACTTCATCTGTTCTTTGTACTATCAGTTATAGGGAAAAAAAAAAAGAAAAGAAGCAGAAAAGTACAGTTGTGTACACGTACCATAAATGTAAATGTTCGAGTGTATTCACTGTTGCAGTCATCATATTTGGGTTATCCCTGCCAGGGTAGCCCTCGGCCGGCCCGAATACCAGAGACTTAGTATTTCTGCATCAGTTGCTTCGCTTGAGGACTGACGTCAGGTCATCAGTAGTATGAAGTAAGATAGCCGGCGCCATTACATCAGTTTTCCTTGCCCTAACCTGTCAGGAGCCCCCAAGTAGGAGTCCAGGTTCTGGTGGAAGAAACCCCACCGGTGGAAAATAAATACCAGTAAGTCCCCTGTAAGGAAAGGAGAACAGCAAGTTAGAATGGTAATAAAAGGAGAAAGGGAAGAAAGGGGGATGGAGGGAGGGAAACCAGGACTGCAAGAGTGAATACACTCGAACATTGACATTTATGGTAAGTGTATGTACTATGTTCCTTGTGTTTCACTGTTGCAGTCATCACATTTGGGTTGATTCCCAAAGCTGAGGAAAAGGGTGGAGGCAGTCAATGAAATTAGGGGCTGGCTTTTATGCCCTGCAAGACTGCAGAGGCAAAACCTGCCCTGGATTTGGAGAAAAGGGGCACGTGGTAATGCTTGGTAAAAGTGTGAACAGACGTCCAGGTGGCAGTCTCCAGGATGTCTCTGAGGAAAGCTGCAGAGGTGGAGGCTGCTCTGGTGGAGTGTGTCCTGACCCCCTTGAGGGGAGGCTTTCCATGCTGTTTGCAGCAGAAATGGATGCAGTGTGCTAACCATTTGGAAATGGTTTCTTTGGAGATGGCTTTGCCTTCTGCCCCTGTAGCAAAACTAACCAGCAATTGATCAGACTTTCTGAAGGATTTAGTCCTGTCTAGACAGAATCTAAGCTGTCTGTGCACATCTAGAGAGTGAAGAATCCTTTCCCCCTTGTTCTGGGGATTAGGAAAAAAGGTGGGCAAATGAATGGATTGGTTGAGAGCCACACTGGACACCACCTTGGGCATGAAGGATGGGTTAGTTCTGAGGGATATCCTGCCTGCATGGAAGATGATGAAGGGTTCCACAGCCATGAGTGCCTGCAGCTCAGAAACTCTTCTTGCTGAAGTGATGGCCAGAAGGAATGCTGTCTTCCAGGAGAGAAATTTTAGCTCTGCAGAAGAATCTGGTTCGAAAGGGGGCAGGGTGAACTTTTCCAAAACAAAGTTAAGGTCCCAAGCTGGTGTTGGTGCCCTTCTGGGTGGTCTCAAGTTGCTAACCCCTCTTAGGAACTGTTTGATCAAAGGGTCTGAGAAAAGAGGCTGCTCAGTGGGAAAATGAGCAGAAATAGCAGAGGCAGAGGGAGGGAGGGCTGTACCATATTGGCTCCCTAAGACTGGATCCAGGTGCAGAACCTTTTCCATTTATCAGCATAAGACTTTCTGGTGCTAGGATGTCTGGCCTCACGGATAACATCCAGAACTTGTTTACTGAGGTTGGCAGACAGGTTCGGGGTTAGGGAATAAGCCAAACTGCCAAATTGAGTGTCTGCAATTGGGGATGCATGAATTTTCCTTCCCTCTGGGTCAGAAGGTTTGGAATCTGAGGAAGATGCCATGGGGGTAGCGAGGACAGGCTGCACAGCTAGGGGTACCAGTGCTGCCGGGGCCAGTCTGGAGCTATAAGAATGGCCCTTGGTTTTTCCTCCATTATTTTGAGCAGTACCCTGGGGATGAGAGGTAGGGGAGGAAAGGCATAGACCGATAGATTGACCAAGGGGAAGGACAGGGCATCCACTTTCCAAGCCATGCAGTGATGCTCCCTGGTGCAGAATTTGCTGAGCTGATGGTTGGTGTGGGAGGCAAAGAGGTCGACCTTTGGGGTTTCCCATTTCTGAGTTATTAGAGTGAAGGTACTTCTGTTGAGTTGCCACTCGTGTGGGTCCAGAAGATTTCTGCTTAACTGGTCTGCCAGAGAGTTGAGACAGCCTGGTAGGAATTATGCTAACAGGTGTAGTTGCATGGTAGAGGCTGAGTGCCAAAGGCTCATGGCCAGCCTGCATAGGGGGTAGGAGTGAGTCCCTCCCTGCTTGTTGATGTACCACATCACAGTGGTGTTGTCTGTTTTGATCAGGAGAGCCCCTGGAGAGAGAAGGGGCTTGAAAGCTATAAAGGTGTGCTGCACAGCCATCATCTCTTTTTGACTGATGTGCAGAGGGATTTGCTGTGGGCTCCACTGGCCCTGTATGCACCTGCCGTCCAGGTGTGCACCCCAAGCGTAGTCTGATGCATCTGTGGTGAGGGTCTGGGCAGCGGGGGGTGGGGAGAAAGGCATTCCCTTGTTGTGACAGCATGCTGTTGCCCACCAAAGAAAATCTTTTCTGACGCAAAGAATTATAGGTAGAAGATTTTCCAGGTCTTGACAGTGTTGGCACCAACGGCTATTTATGCACCACTGAAGTTTCCTCATATGCAGTCTGACAAATGGAATGAGTAATATGCAAGATGCCATGAACCCCACAGCTTGCAGGATCTTTCTTGCAGTTAGCTGGGGCCTGGTGGCTAGCTGAGAGAAGTAGCCTGTCAGGAAAATTTGTTTCTCTGGAGTAAGGTATGCCATCTGGGAAGCTGTGTCCAGACTTGCTCCCAGGAAGGTTATCCTTTGGGTGGGCACCTGTTTGGATTTCTTTTCGTTTGGATTTCTTTTCATTGATTGTGTACCCTAGGGTCTTTACAAAGGCCAGGTGCTTGAGCATCTTCTCCTGGCTGTCTGCCTGAATAAGGCAGTCGTCTAAGTATGGGTAAATCTGAATATTTCTTTGTCTGCAAAAGGCAATGGCTGGAGCCAGACATTTTGTGAAAACTCTGGGAGCAGTAGATAAGCCAAAGGGAAGCGCAGAAAACTGAAAGTGTTGAGATCCTGCCCTGAAGTGGAGGTATTTTCTGCATGATTCCCTGATAGGAATGTGGAGGTAGGCCTCTTTTAGAGCTAGGGTGGCTAGCCAAGCGTCCTTGGAGAGCATGGGCAGCAGCTGCTGGAGGGTTAGCATTTTGAATTTTGGGATCACCAGGAAGGTGTTTAGAATGAAAAAAGTGAGAATGGGATGCCAGGTGCTCTCTTTTCTGGGCACCAGAAAAAGTCTGGAGTAGAAACCTTGGCCTATCTGTTCTACAGAAACATGCTCTAATGCCCTCAAAGAGAGCAGGGAAAGGATTTGCTTTTGAGCCTCTGCCCACTGATTTGGTGGTAAATCTGTGATCGCTATTGGGGTTGGAAGGGTGTGGAAGGAAACTTTGTATCCCTGAGACACAATGTTCAGAACTCAGTGGTCCTTGGCAATGGTGGCCCATGTGCTTGAGTGAAAGGAGAGGTTTCCTCCTGGGGTAAGTGAAGGTGGGCAGAGGGAAGGGGTGGAGGAGGTGAGTCACTGTGACTTCTTACCATAAGGGGGTGGCTTAGAACTCCCTGGAGTTGAAGTGGAGGTAGTCCACTGCATAGATCTCTGCATTCCCTGAGGCTGCTGTCTGGGGGGTTTGCTTCCACGGGGCCTAGGCTGGGCCGGTTCACTGGGAGCAGGAAAGGACCAGTGTTTGGAGGGACAATGCCTGCTGAACCAAGGGGGCTGGACCTGCAAGGAAATCCTTAACTGTTTGCATAGATGTTGCTTTTTCTTCCATCTTTTTTAAGACCTCTTCTGCCTTGGTGCCAAATAAATTATCTTTGCGCAAAGGGGCATCCAACAATTTAGATTTGACATGATCTGGCAGGGGTTGTTCCTTAAGCCATGCATGCCTTCTAATGACAGATCCAGTAACTGCTGCCCTGCAAGAAGCTTCTAGGGGCGTCAAAACCACAGTGCAAGGTGTGTTTGCAGAAAGCATTAAACTCTTGTAAATCTTTAGATTCTGCCCAAGCAGGAAAGGAAGACATTTTTGTTTAAGGAATTCCAAGGTATGTTGCTGAAATTTCAGCATATGGAACTGGAAATTTAGTGCCCTCATAGCTGAGCTGATGGTTGGTGTGGGAGTAGCTGAGGTATATACTTTCTTACCCCATCTGTCCAATGCTCGGGAATCCCTGTCTGAGGGGGTGGGATTTTTAGAAGAGGTTGCTTTAATCCCTTTTGGCCCTTGAGAAATGACCTCAGGGTCAGCTGTAGGATTTTTAAAAAGATATTTGCGTGAGTCAGGGACTCTATAGTACCTGTCTGGTTTTCTGGGAGCAGGAGGAAGGGCGTCAAGAGTTAAGCTGGGTTTGAGGAAAACATCCTCCACAACATCCAGGACTGGGGGATGGCCAAGGGTTTGTGTTGTGGAAGATCTAGAAATTCCCTGAGTCTCTTTTTAGACTGAGGGTAGTCTTGACTCTCCCACTGGAAATGCTCCCTTAAGGTATGAAGGGTTCCCCAAAGGAGAAATCCTCTGGGGGAGAGGCTGAAGGAATGGAAACATCTGCATCAGAATCCTCATAAGTGGAGAGGGGTTGCATGTCTTCACATTCAGATGCATCAGATTCATCTGACTGTTGTTCAGACAAAACTACAGGGGACAGATCTCTTTGCCTTTTGGAGGGGGTAGTTTGGCTTCCCCTGATCACCTGATAAGGTCATCCGCCATTTTAAGCATTTGAGACTGAGACAAGGTAGCAGATGACTGAGAGTGAGTCATCAGTTTCTTGGGTGTGGTTCGTACCCTGGGCCTGAAAAGCTCGGTAGTTTTAGAAAGAACAGTAGTCGCGAAAGAAGACTGTTTGTGTCGAGATTTGGTAGTGTGAAGGACTTCCTCGGAAGCTGGTGCCTGCTCAGCGGCTCTGGACCCATCCAAGGTTGAGATGACCGCAGGATCCTTAGCTGAAGAAGAGTTTTGCAGCATACTGGACTTCGAAAGGGTCTCGTTAGCGGCCTGTGAATCAACAGAAGAGGACATCAGGGGCTGCGAAAGCTCCTCACTGAGTACCGGAGAACTGACGAGTAGCTTAACGGAAGCATTGTCAGTAGTTTTGGACCAGTGCGGTCTGTCTCTGTCTTTATCTTTACCTTTTTCCGGAAGATCTGCTGTTGGATGGCTTACAGAACCATCTCGGAATTCGAGGACTGTACGCAAAAATATCTGGCTACAATAAGGGTCTGACAATGGATAGTTCTGGCATTGAACAAAGCACAGAAGCGACAATGGGGGACATCGTGGTCTGGTCCTAAAAAAGTGACACAGTAAGAGTGGAAGTCTTGGTGTGGTATTTGCTTTCCACAGGCGAGACAATTAGTAACTTTTTCTAACATCGGTTAGTGCAAGAAAAAAGGATTCCCAACGGGGTACTTAGCTTTAGAAGACTTCAACTTCAATTCGGAGATGAAAACTGAGGTAGCGGCTGACCAGCACTCGTGTGAACTGCTTCTGCTTCAGGCTCCATGGCAAGAAAGACTGGTGTAATGGAGTCGGCTGCCTTACTTTATACTACTGACAACCTGACGTCAGTCCTCAAGCGACAGCAACCAAAGCAGAAATACTAAGTCTCTGGTATTTGGGCCGGCCGAGGGCTACACTGGCAGGGATAACCCAAATGTGATGACTGCAACAGTGAAACAAGGATGTTCTGTAACTTCAGGGACAGTTGGGAGGTTTGCACAGATTTCAACTAATTACACAAACACACACACACTCACACTCTCTCTCTTTATATATTTTCATGTTATGTATGTTTGTGTGTGCGTGTGTGTGTGTTACATATCCCCTCTGCAAATAAATATTTAGTTTAGGACCTGTGCTACTGTAGCTCAAAACTTTGTGCAACTGGACAAGATCCCTACAAACTATGTATGAAATTATCTTTTCTTATAGGATTCTTTAGCTGCTGTGAAAAGGGTACTGTAATCTCAGTTAGCATATGCAGCTGTAGTTTGCTCTCCTTATGCCTATTCCCCCAAGGCTCCTTACAGTCTTTTATATTTATAAAAGATACTAAATATTATAAGTCTACCTAGAAAACAGGAAAACAAAACATTATTGTCTGCCCAAAGTCAGGAAACATTTTCGCATATTACTCACATTCACTTAAAAAGTGAACACTACTACATTTTCCCTTCAGCATGCATTTTTGACTGATAATCTCTGGCTTTACTGACTAGCTGTAAAAATCAGTGATTTTCCACAAGGTCAGATATGGGAAAATTATAAATCAAAATTAAGAGTGTTGTGCAAAATTTTAGAAAGCTGAAAGGTTAATTGGCAGGTTAAATGCACATGATTGCAGTTTATTCTCTTAATAAGTCAACAGGAACAGGACAAATAAAATAAAAACAAGTCTTAATACAACCTACTAAAGAAAAAAAGCACTACTGCATAACCAAAGGCAAGCAAGTTGTCTCTAATTCACTTGGAAACTTAATAAAATAACAGGCTTTGTTTCAGCTTGCAGTTTCTGAAACTTTCTAGCATTAGGTCTGACTGCAACCCATGATGATTAACCACCATCAAAAACTTAAAGAGGAGCAATGCAAAAATATGTGGCAGAATCAGGGGTGATCTTTAAAAAAACACAAATACTGACAAAGGCCCAAGTGGAATGCTAATAAGTAAAAAGGAAGTCCAGAGGAAAGTAAAAAGGTGAACCACAATAAAAGAAATTGAGTACTGGGATAGCAGCAAATAAGCTGATGGTTTTTGGTTTCAATAAATCCATGAATATTACACCCCCTACCTCTATCTTCTCTTCTAATGGTACAAAAATTGAACCAGTTAGTCAAACTAAATTACTTAGTATAACAATAGATGATTGTCTAAAATTCGATAAAACACATATCCCTGACAATTAAAAAAGTTCACTGCAAACCTGGATCACTGTACAGGGCTAAACGTTTTCGAACCAACACCAGATTAGCTACTGCCAGATCTCTCCTATTATCCACCCTCCTTTACTGCTCCTAAATCTTTACCAACTTTTGCAAAACCGACTTAAACAACCTAGAAAGCGGCTATAACAAAATAGCTAAATTTGCTGTTAATTTACCCAGTAAGTCTCACCACTGCCCTTCATCAACTCAAATGGATTGAACTACTTAGCCTATTATCTCTCAACCAACTTACCACTGTTCATAACATAATCTAAAAACCTAACAACTGTCCTGCTCTCATTGATTTAGTTCAACATAACTCTAGTACTAAACAGCTTAGATCATCTGACAAATTAATTCTCAAGGTAACCAAATCTAATAATTTCAAGGGTGACTTCATCTACTCAAACAAAATAGCCAAAACCTGGAACTCTCTTCCCTAACAGATTGTAAAAAACGCAGACATTTAAAAGTTCAAACTACTACTAAAAGAACACTTTATTAAACACTGGCTATGCTCTTGTACGGTCTCAGGATAATTTCTTAATATCTGCTGTTACTTACCCTACATATAATAGAATATATATTCTTTCACCTTTATTTTTCCTGCTCTTATGTATTACACTCCTTTGTACTTCTACTGTTTAAAGCACATATTTCATTCTAGTCTTTGTATTTCTTGCAAATTATTATTTTATGCTCTTTAACACAAGATATATATTATGTTAATTATTTAATTCTGAATCTCACTATGCTATTAATTAATTAATCTAATCCAATAATTATTGTATTTACTCCGTTGTAACATGTACTCATTTATTTCTATGTGCATTTTTTGTTTGGAGATTTTTTTTCTCCCTCGGTATCCGCTGAAAACGGGCTACCTGGCCCAGTCGGCTATTACCTAGTTAAAGCCAATAAATAAATAAATCAGGCAGGAGCTAGAGTGCTTTAGTTATGAACTTCAGACTTCATGAAATCAGTCAACGAATCCTGTATGATGTATTTACTTCCTGCACGTTCTTTAGTTTCTGCTGTCTGCTTCCCAAGTTTTAAACGTGGCAACTCAAATTCACTGAAAGGGTCAAGAACATTAGGTCAGCTTCAAAATGTGTTTTGTGAAATGCTAATGTCAAGCATTTCTGACTAATATTCGGTGATTTATCACAGCAGCAGCAATTTAACAAGAAACAGTGCAAAATATAACGTAAAATGAGGGTTGTTCTTTAAGAAACACAAACACCAGTAACAAATGCAGAAATGGAACTCCGTAAGTAAAAAAAAAAAAAAGGAAGTGTCAGTGAGGAAAACCAGTGAGCCAAAATTGAAGACTGGGAAAGCAGACAACAACAGAAGAGAGTGGATTAAATAAATATATCAGGCAGGATTTATTGAGCACTTTGTCCTAAACTCCTGACAGACTTCACACAATTGTAGAATAACCTGTATGATATATTTATTTTTTGCATGCTCCTCAACTGCTGTTATCGGCTTCACCCATGTTCAGTTTGGAAACCTGAACTGCAATATAAAGAGATAGCTACTTACTTGGAACTGGACAGAGAAAAAGAAAAAAAATAAACATATTGTCTATACAGCTTCTGTAACTGCAAGTGGACTGTGCAACCTCATCATATGATTACATTTACATATTAAGTCTATGCTGCCCACATTAAAAAAAAAAACTGTTGCATTATTCACAAGCAGCTTCATTAAACATAATTTATCAAAAGAACACGAACACTTACTGCAAGAAACAAAGACAGTGCCCCCCCCCCACACACACACACACACACACACACACACATGGAGTGCAAGGAACTGATGTAAGCTCCTTCAGGAATATAATAATTTCCAGCAACTGATCATGTAAAAAAAAAAAAAAAAAGTTCCAGCTCTTGGATGAGAACATTTTTATGGACGTGAGAAAACTGTCTGAGGGGAAGGAAGGCATGCAGATTTCAAACGAAGGTGTGCATAATTATAAAGAGGGAGTCTCATGGGAAAAAGAGTGTAGGTGGGCATTTTCTGAGCTACAGAGCTTTCTGAATGACAGGCAACCTGGCAAAATGCTGCAACAGCGTGAGTCTCAACTATTAAGAAAGATGGCTAGCTCTACAGCTAGCAATACAATGGGAATCAGTGGAAACAAAAATAAATAATTTCCATTGCCTGAACCATTATTTTTTGAAGGGGGACTGACAGCTAGAGGAAGAAAACACATTAGGAAGCAGAACATATGCTGTTTATCTTGTAGTTGTCCTTTAATGTGTGTGTTTTCCCCACTGCTGGATTGTCTTTGAATCACCTTGCAATTAACTGCAGCTAGTTGTTAGACTTGCTTCTATAGTACGTGTATTACATTAAGAAGAATGGAAGTGCAATTCTAGTGGTAGTAATAAAGCAGCCTGGTCAATCCAAACTGGGAAACACAGAGGGAGGCTTAAAATGAGTTTATTCCATCAGCCAGATGGTATTTTACAGATTTAGTTGGGTGTTAATCTGCACTTCACAGCTACTGTTGCTGTGCTTTCACTTTCATCTTCTGACAGAAATGTCTACCTGGTCTTTATGAATTGGGAAACACCCCAGGGAGCTTAAGTGTAGTTTTTTATTGGCCAAAAGGCACAGGAGTGAGTTTTCATCTTTTTTTGTCTGCTGTAAATTAGGTGCATTTTCGAGGAGCTGTTCACCACTCAGTGGCATTAGCAGTACCCTGTATAGTAGCAAACCTATAAAGCTAGTATTTAGGTCTTTAACCTCTAACATGGGAAGGCTTTGTGTAGTGCTATGCTTAACACAACTAGAGCGTCAAACAGCACTAAGATCATAGCACTAACATCTTGCCTTCACCCTAGACACCACTCAGGTGACTTCTGTAAAACTAAGTCCCTAAGCCATTATAGCCCAACCCTAATACAGGTCCTGACAACATGGATTTGCAATTTACTAATGTCTCTGTGGTCAGCTTAGTAGATATAGGCATCCTGACACAATGTAGCACTTGTCTCATGTATTCCGACAACCTTTTAATCCTTAAAGAAACTAATACAGCATGCAAGAGATGTACATACATAAGCATGCAAGAGATGTGCATACATAACTTCCTTGGAGGCAAAAATCTCTACTTACAAACAAGGTTGTCAAGAACACAAACTACACCCTTCAAACATACCACTCTCCGCACGCATATAGACCTCATGCTGAGGCATTAAAAAAAAAAACTTCTCCAAACCTCAAAGATCTCCTAAGCCATCAAACTGCAACACCTACCCTCAGCAATCACTAAAGCACACACCAAAAGCAACACCTACCACCACATATAAGCCTACAACCAATGATGCCTTAAGAATAAGCCCATAAGGCAAGCAAACACTTTTACCTAGCGATCCTTTCATAGGGGATTCTGTTCATACCGCTCAACCTCTTACAGCAAGAAATCTGGATGAAAAGTGCGACAAAAGCCCCAAAATAGGGACACTTTTTAGATACTGCTCTTACAAACTTAGAAACTTGACAGAATAACATGTTTTGCATTAATGTGGATTTTCTGAAGGGTTTGAAGCCTGAAAATCAAAAGTCTGTCATTATTTGATAACTTTAATATTTAATGATTTGCCACTAACTTGCCAGAAAAAAACACAATTTTATGAAAAACGGACCAAAAATATAAGGCACATATCGCAACATTCTGTGAAAATCTGTACAATTGAGAGGTATGATTCTACTGTATGATACACAGGTACTCCTCTCACAAGGCTGGACAAGGAGAAGATGATGGTTAGCCACCTATCTGCAGCTAGAATTCACAATATCACGCATGTACTCAAGTCGTTGCATCATAGGTACCAATATGACTCTGTCATATTCCATCTGGGTGTAAATGATCTGAGGCGTACCTTACTGGGCTATATGAAAAGAAATATTGTGGATATCTCTGAATATGTGTCACAGACAGGTACATGTCTTGCACTGAGCAGCAGTCTACCAAGGATGAACAGAAAATGATTGATTTTAATAATTGGCTTAGTTCTGGTGTCACTTCAGAGGAATCCAATATCGATCAGCACTGGAAACACAAACATACCACCTTGGTTTACACCTGTTTCCCCTAAGCTTTTGGATATTGGCTAAATGTTATCCATCCCCTTAGAGCCTTTTTAGGCAGTGTAAAAATGACAAAACTACCAACACAGCGAGACAAAAAAAAAATAATAAACAGGGAAAGTAACTTTAAGTTGTTACTGCTCAATACTAGTAGACAAAAAATGAAACTCCACACTCTACAAGCTCTCCTCACTCTGCAGAATGCAGACATCTATGCTGTTACAGAGACTTGGTTTGAAGCCACAGAAAGCACTGCAGTAGTGGAAGGCTACAATGCCTTCCACACATTTAGAGCAACAGCAGCATAGACCAAGGTTAAAGGTGGAGATGTCTCAATCTACTCTAGCAGCAAATCCAACTCTTGATTAGTTAAACAGAATGATGCCCTGATAATCATCCACATCCAAATCTCCAGAGACAAGGTTCCTTACCATGTCCTGGACAGCTATAAGTCACCCTCTTTGACTCATGAAGCTCACAACTCTTACCTAGACCTACTAGAGGTGCTCACCATCCAACCAAATACGTTCACTATCCAGCCAGAGGATCAAACATATTGGACCCTGTATTCTTCAACATGGGAGAGCACTGCAGCCCCCCCCCCTCCACCCTGTGTCATGTCCTCATTGGTGGAGTCAAACCCCAAAGCTGACTCTCTTGAAATAAAAATCGAGCAAGAAAACCCAACTAAATCTGTAAGTGTTTGAAACTATTCTAAAGCAAAATACATCCTATAAAACAGTTTTTCAAAATTCATGGCTCCCCCAGTCCCCGAGAACACAACTACCTATGCAGAATTACTTACAGAAACCTTAAACAAACATGTAAATGGCTGCATTGAGGCTGCCATATCCACCAGAAGTAAGCCCAGATCTAACACCAAAAACAAACCACACTGGTGGAATCCTTGATTTAACAGGTATGCAAGAAAAAAAAATTCATGACCAAAATCAGAAAGAGCAACTCTCACAGAGACAAGAGATCTCTAATCCAACTACACAAGAAACTAAGAGATCTAATAAAGTCCAACAAGGCCAATTACAAGATCAGAATAGCCTCCCAGGTTAAGGACAATCAGAAGGTCATCTTCAGTTGTTAGGAACCTTAAAGAAAATACTTAGCAGTGTGCAGAACTGGTGATAAATAGCACGACCTTTACTGACCAGAGTGACATAGCAAATCTACTGGCTGGTAAATTTAGCTCTAACTTCACCCCACACTCCCCTGACCATCACTTCTGGTATATGCCCGCAACAATCAAAAGGAAGCAGTTCCTGCTGGCGCTTGCTAAGGCCAAAAACACTGCTTCAATGGGCCCCAACAATGCCCTTGGTTGCCTCTTAAAACATGAACTGGCAGGACCACAAGAGGCACACTTCACCTACAGCCTCAAAACAGGTTATGTGCCAGGCGAATGCAGGGCTGCAACAGTTCTCTCTCTTCATAAAGGTGGACCATGAACTGACTCTGGAAACTAGAGACCCATCAGTTTAATACACCTAATATGCAAAGCCACGGAACGACTTATCAAAGAAATGATCAACAATGACACTAGCAACCTTCAGACACTGGACTCATCCCATTTTCGATTTAAGGGAAGGTCTTACCTACTTAACGTGGTAGACTTCTTCAAAAGGGTCACCATGGCTATGGATAAGGATTGCTAGCTGGCTCACAGATAGAATCTGAGAAGTCAGGTTGGGTGAGACCACCTCCATCGAGAGACTGCTCACCAGTGGAGCATCCCAGTGTTCCATGTGGGGCCTGCTCCTATTTGGTATCCATTTCTTAGAAGCCAATTCTAATGTCAAAGGCCTCATGCTCAACAAGATCACACAGGACTAAATTGAGAGCTATCAAAGATTCATCTACCCACATCAACGTCCTACAAAATGGTCTAACATAAACAAATGACTGGTTCGAAAGCTACAGACTAAAAACTCAATGAAAAGAAATGCATTACAATGCCTTTGAGAAACTGTCAACCCAAGCTACTTACTTCATTGATATAACAACCCTAAGAGTTTACCTAATAGTTAGGGATCTGAAACATATGTAGACAGTAATCTGGCATTCAACCGACAAGTACAAGATAATAAGAAAATCATTCTATGTCACTCATCTCAAACAAGGGTATGGCAATTAGGTTCAAGGAAGTTATAGCAACACTCTACTCAGCCCTTATCAGACCCATGAGTACAATGCCAATTTTGTCATGTGCATAACCACGCACTTGCAATGGCTGTGATGCCCTCAAAGGTTCCTCTCCAGGAGAATCTAGGGTAATGAATACCCTGTCCTACACAGATCGCCTTAAAGTCTTCTACAGATTACTGAGAGGTGATCTATGCCTAGCATGTAAGGCATCCTCAGATCCAGCTCTGATGGATCTTTTGCACATCTGCAAGACAAACAGCATCAGAAACACCAGATCCAATTACCTGAACTTTGCCTGCTACCTAAACAGAATATGCTAGAGGGACAGGTAGGTGTCTTAAAAGATCTCTGTGCTATGGAATAAGATCTCCATCTATGTGAAGCAGAGTTCATCCCTGACCCTACTCAAAAGGAACCATTATCATTTGATGGGAAATCGCAAATTCATTCCCAGTCTAATCTCTATGACTCTGATGGACAGAGGTCAACGGTACGTAAATTAATCCCCAACAAACACAGCCCCACACATAACCCTTAACTATCTCTTTACCAACTTACTCCACCATACAGGTGTCCATGGTACTCGGGGACAAAATTGTATTGGGTTGCATGGCTAGGCTTCTAAAGACCCTGGTGGTCGTTAGCCTAGTATAAACCTATGAACCTGCAACTTGCTCCCTTTCATGTTAAACAATGACCTGTGTTTCTGAAGGTCAAATTGTAAATACCAGAAGTATCACACTTGATTCACAGTAGGTCAAATTCAAATATGTCATACATATCTCCTAAAGACAGGCTAAGTGACAGTGTAAGTGATTTTGAAGAGGGGCTGTTATGATAGTTGGATGGCAAGTCAGTCGATGATGTATCCTTCATGATGCAGGTGATCCTGTAAACAGTGACCTTACAGCGCTGCGGAACACGACTGGGATCTCAAATGACAGGTTCTGCTTGGTGTAGATGAACGCTGATGTGCCCTGCAAGAAATCTGTTGTGCATGTCCTCCCTTGACTATTACATTACTTTCTTTAGAAGCACTTGCAGTCTCATGTGATCTGCCCCCATGTGTCCATACAGTACACTCTCCTCTTCCCGTTCCAAGACTGACTCCTGCTTGAATCTAGTAAGTCCTAACTAGTGTACGAATGGAGGCAGCCACTCTGCCACTATACTATGAATCAGTGTGATGATGGCATTATCCTACTGTGTTGTTTCCAAGTAGTGCTGGAAATCCTCACCCAAACTGTGGCAGTGCTTTGAGCCCTGACAATGTCACAGCACATTTGCTGCTGGGCAGCCAATGCCTTATGTGGGTAGCTGTAATAACATTTCTGTGCCTGGCACACCTTTGTAAAAGTGTTACTGTAAACACTGTTACCTCTGAATGTCTGCTGTCATCCTGAAAGTGTTGGTCTGGGGTTGGAGATACCAAAGTAGAGGTGCATTGGTTTTTCCTCCTGCACAAGTGTGAATGTAATGTCAGCACATACTTCACTTTGTGATGCACTGTCATTTCCTGCAGACTACTAACAAGTTGTCGGGTGTAAGATCCTGCCATTAAACTTGGGGACTGTGTGCTACTTTCCTCAGGCTGCCTAACAAATGTAACTATGTTATCATCATCATCATCATCTTCCAACAGCCATTCGGCTGGTAATATCCTCCAAATGTATTGGTCTAGTAGAACTTTTAGTTATGTACTTACCATAACTTTAGATGTTTGGGATCTATCTCGCCTACATTCTGTACTGATGGGTTCGGAGCCGATCCTCGGCTCCGACTCGGCACGCTATACTATAGAGCGAAGTCTCTAATTGGCTGAGCTATCTCACATCCCAGGATGCACCACCACTACTTCCCCAGATCTTGTTTGTCCGCACACATGCCCACACTCATAGACAGTTGAAATAACATTGCCAGGTGTTTCAAGATGAAACGGCTAAACTGAACCGTCCGGTCTCTTCTGATCTCCAAGGCAGGGGGAAGGAGGGTGGGTTATTAGGAATGTA
This sequence comes from Protopterus annectens, assembly GCF_019279795.1. Taxonomy (NCBI): domain Eukaryota; kingdom Metazoa; phylum Chordata; order Ceratodontiformes; family Protopteridae; genus Protopterus; species Protopterus annectens. Next base: position 489,303,441 of record NC_056746.1, on the reverse strand, counting down.
GGCAAAATGGATCCCAAGCATCTAAAGTTATGGTAAGTACATAACTAAAAGATGTTATGTGATCCTATCTCGCCTACATTCTGTACTGATGGGACAGCGTCCCTAGCACCTGATTCCTGGGTGGCTCACTGGAAAACACTCCTGAGAACTATGGAACCGAAGGAAGCTCGCCCCTGAGATGCCACATCCAATTTTAAATGAGAAATGAAGGTGTGAGGAGAGGACCAGGTAGCCGCAGCACAAATGTCACTAATGGCAAGCTTGGAATGAAAGGCTGTCGAAGTAGCCATAGCCCTTGTAGAATGAGCTTTCACAGTGGTTGCAAGCTCTCTATTAGAAAGGAAGTAAGTATGGCTGATACAGTCCCTGATCCACTTGGCAATAGTGACCTTCGTGACGGCTTTGCCCAATTTATTGTCCGAAAAGGACACAAACAACTGATCTGTTTCCCATGTTTGGTGCGTCCTATCTAGGTAGAAATGCAATTGCCTGTGAACATCCAATGAATGGAAGATGTATTCCGCTCTGTTTGAGTAATTTGGGAAGAAAACTGGGAGTTCCAATGACTGTTGAAGACAAAAACTAGAACAAACTTTGGGAACAAAGGATGGATTAGGCCCGAGGGATACTCTATCCTTGTGAAAAACCAGGTACGGTGGTTTGACACATAGGGCTTGAAGTTCCGAAACTCTTCTGGCTGATGTAATTGCCACCAAAAAAGCTGTCTTCCAAGAAAGAAATTTCAAGTCACAAGTTGCTGCCGGTTCGAAGGGGGAAGAGGTCAAAGCACCTAATACGAAATTAAGATCCCACGGTGGAGCGGGATGAGAAATTGGAGGTCGTAGCAGCCCAGCACCTTTCATGAAGGCTTTACACAACTTATTGCTCATCAAAGGTGGGTCTATACTTTCATGAAAATTAGAAATAGCTGCCAATTGAACCTTAATGGTAGAGACCGAAGAACCTTGATTGAATAAGGAAGCTAAAAATTTCAAAACTTCTGACACCGGGGCAGTAATGGGATCTAAGCCCCGGAGTTGGGCCCAAATGGCGAATCTCTTCCATTTGCTGTTATACATTTTTTTAGTCGAATTCTTGTGGGCCGAGGACAAGATATGTATGACTTCCGAGTCCAAAGCCTGGTTCCTGACTATGGTCGGAAGTGGAGGAGCCAAGCTGTTAACCTCAACGAGTGAAGGGACTGATGGAGCTGTCCCGACTGGTGGATCAAGAGGTCTGGAACCTGGTCCAGGAACCATGGACCGTCCAGTACGTATTTCCGAAGAAAAGGCAGCCAGACTTGACGAGGCCAGTATGGGGCAACTAAAATCATCTTGCACTGCAAGTGAATCGCCTTCTGGATCACCCTGGGAAGAAGGGGAACCGGTGGAAAGGCGTACAGTAGGCCGGTGGGCCAAGCTTGGACTAGGGCGTCCTTGGGAATCCCCCCCGGTACTGGGGTGAGAGAGAAGAACTGTAGACATTTTGTGTTGAGAGGAGTTGCAAAGAGGTCGCAACAAGGAGTTCCCCATCATCTGAAGATCTGAGTTGCCACTCTGTCCTTCAGAGACCACTCGTGCGGGGAGAGAATAGTTCTGCTCAGTCTGTCGGCTATCACATTGGATCTCCCCGGAATGTGTGTTGCTACCAAGAAACGGTTGGTTGCAACAGCCCAATCCCATACTTTCATGGCCTCTCTGCAAAGGGGATAGGACCTGGTCCCTCCCTGCTTGTTCAGGTACCAGACTACTGACTTGTTGTCGGACTGAATGGCAATCATGCCCTGGGGGAGGTAACTGTGTAGTGCTTGTAGAGATAGGAGCACCGCCCTCATTTCCAGTATGTTGATGTGGAGGGAACTCTCGTTGGGGTGCCATTTGCCTTGGACTGACCTGCCCAGGTAATGCCCCCCCACCCCATCTGGGAGGCATCCGTAGTCAAAGTGGCCACTGGTGGTGGAGGAACGAAGGGTCGCCCCTGATCCAGGTTGGAGGAAAGAAGCCACCAACGGAGGTCCTGTTTGCACGTGTCCGTAATCATAATGAGGTGACTGAGAGGGAGATCCTGATACGACCACTGGACTGACAGGAGCCACTGGAGAATCCTCATATGCAATCTTGCTAAGGGAACTAGGAGAACGGTAGCCGACATGGAACCCAACAGTTGTAGGAGCATCCTGGCTGGGGCTCGGCGTTTGGAGAGCAATGCTCGGACTTGAGATTGTAATATTTCTATCCTCTCTGTAGGAAGATAGACCCGCATTTGCTTTGAGTCTATCTCTACTCCGATAAATCGTATGCGCTGAGATGGCAGCAACACAGACTTTTCCCAATTGAAGGTGATTCCTAGGGAGTTGCCTAGAGATATAGTGGCTGCTAGGTTCTGTAAGAGTAGACGCCTGGAAGTGGCAGTTAGGAGCCAGTCGTCTAGGTATGGAAACACCTGGAATCCTAGACTTCTCAGGTGAGCAGTCACCACCGCCAAACATTTGGTGAACACCCTGGGGGCTGTGGTGAGACCAAAGGGCAGTGCGCGGAACTGGAAATGACTGTCTCCCAGGCTGAAGCGCAAGTGTCTCCTGGATGCCTGATCTATCAGGATATGATAATAGGCGTCCTTGAGATCTATGGAGCACATCCAAACACCTTCCTCCAGCAGCGGGAGAATGGATTGTAAGGTGACCATCCGGAACTTGGACTTCTTGACAGAACGGTTGAGTTTGCTGAGATCCAAGATGGGCCTCATGTCCCCGGTCTTTTTTGGCACCAAAAAGAATCTTGAGTAAGTCCCTAATCCGGTCTGGTCTTCGGGGACCGGTTGGATGACTCCTTTTTGAAGCAGCTTTGAAATTTTGATGGCTGCAAGATCCCGTTGACTGGGTGGTGGGTCCGGGATTTTCCGGGATGGTGGTGGGGGGCTGAGAAAAGGGGATGCTGTAACCTCCGGCAATGATCCGGAGCACCCATCGGTCCTGAGTGATATTCTCCCAGGCCTTTAGGTGCCTCGAAAAATGACTCCCGACTGGCTCCGGAGCGGCGCAGTCGGGCAATCCTTCAGGGATGCTGGAAGGTTGAGGAGCCACGAAAGGACTCGCGGTCTCCAGTGTTGCGGGGGCCTCTGCCGCCTCTGGGACGGCGTCTTCCTGAAAAATTTCCCCCTCCTCTGCCTGTAGAAGGGGGATCATCCTGCTGTGAGGGGTAAGTCTTCTGAGATTTGCGGAACCACATTTTCCCCCCTCTTCTAGCCTTGGGATAAGGCCGGAAGGGAGTGGAAAACCATGCCCCTACGGCAGTCAAAGTCTTACCCTCTTGTTCACAGCGGGTCAAGGTGTCCTTTACCTTGGGTCCAAACAAGGAGGACCCATCAAAGGGAGCGTCGGCAAAGGAAGACTTGAAGGCCTCCGCAAAATGACACAGGCGGAGCCAGGCTTGTCTCCGTAGAGCAACACCTGTACCCGCCGCTCTACTCGCCCCTTCGGCCGCATATGAAATGAGCCTCATGGACGAGTTCGATATTGATGATAGAGTAGCCAACTGAGAGCTAACCGTCTGGGCCAACTGCTCAGGTAGGTTACCAGAGAGGGTATCTGAAAGCTCCTTGACCAGATCCCTCTGAAGTCTGGTGAAGTGTGTAAGGTAATTCAGAGACCTTAAGGTAAAGGCTGCTGAAGTAAGGGTGCGCTTCCCGTACCGATCCATACTCCTGGACTCTTTATTAGGAGGGTGGACAGATGTCGAAGCCTCTGCCACATCTTGCTGGGTAGCAGATGCCACCACCAGGGCATCTATGGCCACACCTTTAGATAAGAATTCCTTTTCTGGGGGGGCCAACAGAAATTTATTCGGGCGAGCTGGCACCGGTTCCACAGAATCCGGGTGCTCCCACGCCCTTCGAGAGATCAAATCCAGGAGCTCATCAAAAGGCGGAGACACCCAGGAGGCGGAAGGCTGAGCCCCGAAGGCCTTGAGGAATACCGACTCCTCAGCGGAAGGGGGTTTGGACTGCCAGTCGCCTCGTTGCTTGAGGATTTCTAAGATGTCCACAAAGGAGACATCATCCGAGGACGACTTGGGGGACCCCTCTGCATCATCGAGGTCGGTGTCCGAGGTGAGAGACTCATTAGGCGAGTCGACGTGTTTCCTCTTACACTGTCTCTTCCTGGGAGGTTCCTCCGAAGAAGCCTCGGAAGGACCCCCAGGAAGGGAGGAATCCCCAATGGGGGTGACCTCAGGCCCCAGGGCTCCGCTGTCTTGAGACAGGGGGACAACAAAGGAACAAGTCTCCATGCCAAGGGAAGGTGCTGGAGAGATGGTGGAGGTAGCCAAGGAAGATTTGGCTAAAGCACTCCTCATGGCCCTGAAGGCCGGACCCCCCCCGAGTCCTGGGAAGGTCTGACCCCCGAGGCCACAACAGTAGAAGGCACTCCCGCAGCCGATGCACCAAGAGGGAGGCTCGGAACCGAAAGGATCGGACTCGAAGCGTCACCCCCGGGGCCGACCGAGGAGGTCCATGTACCGAACTCCGACCCGAAGGTCAGGGTTGGAGTAAGGGTCGGAGCCGACCCGAAAACCTCCACCGGCTCCACCAGCACCGACTCCAACGGTGCCGAGGCTGTTGGAGGAGGAACCAAGACAACAGGGTGGACAATCGGCTCCGGAGCCGACTGGGCTGGAGCCGAGACTAACTTTTGGAAGACTGGAGACTGAAACAGCCTTTGAAGCACCCTGTCAATATCCGAATCGGACATCCTCAAGGACCGAGAAGCGACCGATCGGGCCCGAGTTGACTTCTCCGCCGGTTCCGAAAGACTGGGGGACCGGCTCCGATTAGTCTCAAGTAGTATCGGCGCCGAGGGAGATTCCACCAGCACAGCAATTTCCCTCGGAGCCGACGGGGACTTCGGCGCCGTGGTAGAAGAGTCTGAGTGTGCGACCTTTCTCGGCTCCGAAACCATTGGAGCCAAAGAAGGTGACCCACCTCTCGATGCTCGAGCGCTTGGCTCCGAGGACAGAAGAGTCGAGGCTGGAGGCACCGAGGCAGACCGTTCCGACCTCGGCTCCGAAGTCCGTGGAGCCGACGAAGTAGCCTGCCTTGATTGCCTTGCTGTCTGCTCCGACAGTCTGGTCGGAGCCGAAGACTTCTTCTTCCTGGAAGGAGAGGGGGAAGAAGATAAAGCCTCCTCAAAGGAAGGGGTGATCATCCCTTTCAATATCAATTTGTTTTTCCTCTCTTGGAGGACACGGGAAGAAAAGGCGTGGCATACACTGCACGACTCTTGAAGGTGCTTAGGCCCTAAGCAATAAACACACAGAGAGTGATCATCCGTTATTGAAATCTTGTACCCACACTTGGTACATTTTTTAAAACCCGAAGGTCTATGTTCCTTCGACATCACTAGAAAGACAAACCAACTAGGGACAAAAAACTAAGCACACAGAGAGCCAAATCCCTCTAACTTAAGCAGGATCGACCAAAAAGCTCAGATACAGACACACAGGTGAAACTATAACAATGCTCTAACAAAGTGTGAGGGCAAGGCCCCTCTAACTAAAACGGGACCTAGACGTTAGAGGAACAAGTACCACACAAAAAATTTAACAACAATTTTAACACCACCAAGGCCTGAACACGGCCCGAAGTAGAGCGCGAGGAAACCCCTACCAGTTAAAGCGGGAACCTAACGCCAAGAAAATTCACACAACTTTTCTCACAAAAAACACTCAACAAGTGATAAGTAGCTGTTAAAACAGCTTTTGGGTGAAAAATTAGAGAAATTCTGACAGAAAACTTGTCAGTAAAGAGTACTTAGCCCAGCCAAGTCGAGACCACGTCTATTGCTATCAAGCGGCAAATGAGATCTGGGGAAATAGTGGTGGTGCATCCTGGGATGTGAGATAGCTCAGCCAATTTGAGACTTCGCTCTATAGTATAGCGTGCCGAGTCGGAGCCGAGGATCGGCTCCGAACCCATCAGTACAGAATGTAGGCGAGATAGGATCACATAACATCTGTTTGTTTCCACTGCTGAGCTTGTAAAAATTATTTGAAAATATTACTTATACTAGAAAAAGCATACACTGCTCTGTGTTTAAGGAGGTGTGGGAGGCACTTACCACGCACACTGCCTTCACTGTCATTCTGTGTAGATGTGGAAGATTCACCTATTAATATCAGTTGTCATGTGTTTAATGTAAATATTCCATGTCAGCATACAATTTCTATCTATATCTATGTTACTGTTTTTAAAGCAAGAGTGGTATTGCTCCAGATACTGGTAACAGCCAGAATCCACACCATGTCTGATTACTCTAGTCCCATCACTTTCTGTGCCATAGTCATCCACCCTTCTCATCCTAGTACTGATATGGGCAATTGCATTCTGCCTCACCTTGCTTCTAGAACAATCTACCATATCATTTACCCCTCTTCTTGCACTGTGTTAGTGCTGTTGCTTACACCAACTGCATTAATGTCCAGGACAACTTGATTCCAAGCTTTTGTCCTCTCAGCTTATTTGGGCCCCCCTTTATCAAACAGACATTAAACACATGTCCTAAGGGCTGCCATGAGGATGCGGTTTTCCTCATGGCTGAAGTTGTCCTTTCTCTGCCTTGATATCTTGTATTGCATGATTACTGCACATGGAAAAATGCCACAGTCGTATATAAAAAACTTTTGATTTAATCATTAGTAAAACAATATAACAATGAAAGCGTGCCTGTTATCCTTCTATAAAAAAATTTAGGTAACACAAATTCAATAATTATATACATATGCAAAATCTCAGTCCAGCCAAGTAAAGTTGTATCAAGACTAATGTTTGTACTATCACAGTTTTTGCACAGTAAAGTAATCACTTTATCAGATGCAGCCCTGTCCTAGCCCCTACAATTGGCATGTACTCATAATACTGTAGTTTTTCATTCTTCAGTGACACTCAGAAATCTCCAAGTAAAAACACGTGTATGTTCATCCAACAACACATCCTAACCACTTCAGTACTTCTTAGTAAAAACATGTATGCACAGTCAGTAAATGACACCAATGATTTTCTCAGGGATCTCCAATCATTTCCACTGCTGCTGGAAATACCTTTTTACAAATAATAGCTATCAGCTGCAGTGGTACAGCGGTAGCGTTGTTGCCTCACAGCAAGAGGGTCTCCTGTTCGATTCTCGGCTGGAATGCCTTCTGTGTGGAGTCTGCATGTCCTCCCCATGGTCAAGTGGCCTCCGAAAGACATGCGTGAATGGGCGTGCCTTTGCTGAAGGTTGGGTGTCGGGCTGGCAACTCGGCACCATAAAAATCGACTGCCAATCAATAGTGGACCGGAGTTCCGCTGTGGCGACCCCTAACCGGGAAAAGCCAAAAAGACAAACAACAAAAATTAGCTTTACACTATTCACTAAAACCATTGTAATATGGCTATTATATCAGTAAAAATAAACATTTCTTCAAGGTAACTCTAATTTACATGGTTTTGAAGTGTGTAATATTAAATTAAAATATGTCTATTATTTTTTCTTACTTTAAAAAATCTGCAGTTTTCTAAGTCATTTGCCATCTAACTCAGGTGATGGCAAGTTAATATGGTGGTGTTAAGCTATTTCATATAAATTCAGGTCCAGTAACATATGTTGTATGCAAATTACATCCTACACAAACATGTATGGTCACTTATGTGAGTAAATCACCGCTCATGAACGTGGCCTTGTGTTCACATGAACATGTTGTGCAAGCAGTACTTAGCAGTCCCCAGCATGCCTTGGGAACATGCTGATAGCTTCTGAGATGCTCAAATCTGAATATATTTAGAAAAAAATGGAGTCATATACATAATAGTTTGCACAATCATGAAGTGCAATCTCTGACCATCTATCATTATCTGGCACATTTTCTCAGCTCAAACCACTCAACATTTCATAAAAGTTAGTAATCACCCACAGAGAAATTTATTTCTGCAACTGGACACACCTCCAAAAATATATATTACTGCTGCTCTACTGCATGAATAAATGACAATCTCTGCCCATCTATTTTCTGGCACACATGTTTATCTCAAACCACTCAATAAAAGTTGGTAATCACACACATACGAATATGTATTTCTGCAGCACCCTCCCCTCCAAAAAATATATTACTTATGCTCTACTGCATTAATAAATAACATTTAGGTGTAATACTACAAAAAAGGTAGCTAAGGCAATTCCCAGCAATTGTAAGTTATATAAAGCACAATTCTGACTGCATACTGTTTTTTTATCCACCATATAAATTAAATATGAATATATTCCTTTAAAAAAACACATGTATGTGACAAAGCATTTTTGGTTAAACCAAACTTGCTAATAACAGTACCTGGTCTAATGACCATGCTGTTTAACTTTTTTAAGGTGATGTCACACCCTAGAGGGAGTGGTCTTAAACCTATGAACCACAGCCCTGCTCATACTTTCTTCATTCTGCTTCTGGCACTTCGAACCATGACATCACCTGCGAACGCACAAGGCTGTATCATGAGCTGGTCATAGAAAGAGACCTCGATAATGGTCCACCTTCTTAGGGAGTCATATCTGGATAAAATCCAGGTGTACAGAAGCAGAAATTAGTGGGAAAAGATTTACACCTGGTAGGAGTTGGGTGAGCACTTGTCATCTATGACAACGATCACCCGCTCTGGCCAAGTGCCATCACAGGTATGATGACTTACAGAAGCACAGATCCAACCAGCTGGCTGAGTAGGTTGACCAGGTAGAGGCAAGAAGGTGAGAGATCTATAGTATTATTTTTTTTTGGCCACATTAAACATAAGTTTAAAAAGTAAACCATAAAAAGATTGCATAATTAAAAGTATTTGGCAGAAGAAGTATGTGTAACTGCAAATATATGTCTGCAATATTATTACAATAATGCAAAAGAACGAATATACATATTTGTACTCACAGGTGCATCTGTAGATAAATATATGTGGAATGTTTATGTGATACCATAATTCTCTATAGAAATATGAATATAATACATGTATGTGTAAAATAATAATCTGCATATATATGTCTAAATCACAGCTATACATCCTGCAAAATTACACTTATAATTACTTGTCTATGTATTTATACAGAAAGTGAAAACATTTGTATTTCCACAACTTCATGTAGTCTTGTATTACCTTACTTAATAGTTAAATTACACGCAGACAGTTTTTGTAAAGAAAGGATTTTGTGTAGGTGAGAAAAACATCTATTAGTATAATAACTATAAAGAGCAGTCATTTCTTCCACAGTATTAATTACATGCACAATATGGATGCACTCTCAGTCAGGCACCATACCTTAATATACAGTACAGGTTGGGGGAGGGGTATAGGGGTTTCACTGTCAAGTGACTGACCAGCACACATACTTTAGTAAGAATGACCAGTTGTATTACTTCTTTGTACATCATCCCCTTACATGCTTAGAATTTTTACACAGACAACTGTCAAAGCATGCACTTTTGCACAGCTAAGGAAATTAAACCTTCCTTGAAAAGCTACATTTTTGTGTGTGTGAACACTTTCTGGTTGAACACAATGCACAGCATAATGTTTTAAAACACTATTGTACCAAAAGTGCATCAATTTCTTAATAAATGGAGTAAAGGGAATATTTTCACAGTATGAGAATTTAGATATTAATAAGAAGCAGTGGTCATAAAAGTAATACTAAGGAACAAGAAAGGTGAAATAAAGGTAAAAACTATCATCGCTTGTCTTTTCTTCAGGGCTGAGGAGGAAATTGCTTACAAAAGGCAACAGCAGGAAAGGAGAACCATAAGGCTGGTTGCAGAAACTGATAAGCATGAATAAGGTAGTAAACGATTTTATTAATGTAAATAAAAATAATTTAGAAAGTATGGTAACTGAAGCACTACAGTGCATTCAGGACATTACTGCCACCAAATGTAACAAAATGTCAATATATAAGTGCAGTAATCTGTCTTTAAATGATTTTATAAAATTTAAGTATTTATAAAAAGTGACAGCGCAATATTACAAACAATGCATATCATACACAAATATAATCATTATGTTTGTGTAGTAGACTGCAACATGCAACCCCCACCAAAACTGGATAGCAGTATACTCTCTACCAAAGTATTTGCACTTCCCAAATCAGTACTCTCATGTTGGCATAAGCATTTCCCATACATTCTGTTTAATTTCAATAAGATTTATAAAAATAAACATGTTTTAAATAAGAAATTGAATGCTGTGTAACATAATTGGTGAAGCTTATTGTGTGTATTTTCTCTTTCATCTCCCCTTTTTTTTCCGCTTTTTTCTTACTTTAATTATGCAATACTTTCTCCCTTATTATTTTCTTTTATTTATTTATTTGACATTTGTTAACCGGGTTAGACCAACTAGGCTGCAGAGCCCATTTTCAGCAGAGAACCGTGGAGAAAAGATCCACAGATAAACAAATACAAAAACAAAACATCATGCAATATTAACATGCAAGTGTATATACACAGGAGAAACAGAATACAACTTATAAATGAACATGCTAGAATACAAGAGTAATACTGAGGGTTTAAACAGCCATGGCACATATTAAGTACATAAAATATAACAAGTTAGATTCTATCTAACAATTACCATCAGATAGAAACTCAAGGTTGGTAGAATACCATAAATACCTTAAATGAGTAGTTCTGGTAAAGTGTGAGAGCTGAGAGGGGAAGAGGAGAGGGAGTAGTTTAGGTGGGAGTGGGACAAGGACAGGTCCAGGAATTAGTAAATAAGTCTTTTAGAAGCTTTTTGAAGTTAAGGAAGTTGCCGTTTGTTCTTAGAGAAAGGGGAAGTTTGTTCCAGGGATTGGTAGCAGAGTGGCTGTATAAAAGTTTGCCAGCATTTCTACTGGTTTTGTAGATGTCTAAGAGGTGCAGGTCTGGGCTGCGTAGGTTGTGCTTAGGAAAGCAGGGAGTGATGAGGTCCATGAAGGCAAAACAGCGGGAGGATTGACTTAAGACAGTGTGTGTATGAGGTGGAGTTGGGGAAGGAGCACAAACTATGCTCAAGCTATTGTAGGTTTTTTAAAGCTATGCAGTGGTGAGAGCAATAGGGAAGGCTGGTAGCGAATCTGGCTATTTTCTTGTAGGTGGTTTCAAGTTTAGTTAATAGACTGGATTGAATATTGGTGAGAATAGGGGCTGCATAGAGTTAGGTTGCGAGAAGGAAAATCTGTGCTAGAGATCATGTGGCATTAATAGTGAGGTATTTTTTTGGTCTATATAAGAGACCAAGTTTTTGGTCTGTCTTTTTGATGGCTTTCTGAATATGTATGTCAAACTTTAGTTGGTCATCTATGACTACATCCAGAAGGTTTAGTATGTGGTTCAATAGAGATAAGTGTATTATTAAGAGAAGATACTGTGAAGGTGTTATTTTGTTGCTGTAGCGATTTGGGGAGGAAGAGTAGAAGTTTTCTTTTTTAGGATTGAGAAGTACTTGATTATTGGTCAGCCATTTTTCGACTGAAAGGAGGGCATCTTGAGTAAGAGCAAGGAGGTGGGGAAGGTTATCAAAGCACAAGATAATAGTGGATTCGTCTGCATATTGTATTAGTGAGGAGTTTGGACAGGATGTGTATGTTGTAAGGATATTAAAAAGGAGAGGTCCAAGCATTGATCCTTGGTGGACACTTGTTTGGATTGGGAGGAAGGGGGGAGGAAGCAGAAAGCCATTTGACGATTTGTAATCTGTTGGAGAGGTATCTGGAAAACCATAGTATAGTAGAAAAGGACTGGTTAAGGGAAGAAAGTTTTGAGAACAGCACGGTATGGGAAACGGTGTTGAAGGCTTTAGATAGGTCAAGGAAGAGGCATGAGATAGTTTGTTATTGTCCCGTGCTTTAGCAATATTATGTGTAAATGAAAAGACAGCTGTGGAGGTGCTGTGGTTTGGACGGAAACCATGTTGGGTGTGAGTTAACAGGTTATTTTATATGATGTGTTTGAGAAGCTGGTTATGAATACATTTTTCTAGAATTTTGGATAAGGGGGATAAGTATGGCGATAGGTCTATAGTCTGTTGGTTCAGATGAATTGCCACCTTTGCCGAGGGTTATAACATAGGATTTTTTCGAGATGTCAGGGGCCATGTTCCTTTGAATTCACTTGTTTACTAATATGGAGACTGGATGTGCAACAGAGCTAGCTGCAAGTTTAAGGAATAGAGGAGGGAAGTTGTCAGCAGAGGGGGGGAGCAGGTTTTCAGTTTGGTAAGAAGAGATTTGATGTATGCAGTAGGGACAGGTTTAAGACAAAACTAGCTGGAATTGGCAGCGGGAAGGGGATCAGAAGGGGAAAGGGAGGTGCTGTCAGGTTTAGTTAACTTTTTTTGTAGAGTTGATGAAGAAGGAATTAAGAAAGGAGGCAGTGTTTGTTGGTGACCTGTCTTTTTTTCTCATTTAAGTTAATTTTTTTTTTAAAGATCTAAAATCCTCACAGCAGTCCAGGCACATACTTCCCAGGTAAGAGAGGACTCACCCTCTGTCCATCACTGAATGTCCATGCAGGTTCAGGGTGGTGGCAACATTTTTGCAAGCAAACCGGTGCATGGCAGCCTGGCAAGCTTCACTGAATGGGGGCTTCAGGGCTTGGTTGAGGGTGTGCTGGAGCAGGTCATGGACAAAAAGATTCAGGCATATGAAGATTCTTTACAGCATGTTCAAGACACACTATCCCAGTAGATGCAGACCACCACAGGCCCCTACCGCCACAACATCAGGTCCTCCACTGCCCTACCATCTGGCAGTAGAAATGCTTAAGGCTCTGTGGACTGGGGACTCGTGCACCACTCCCCCTCACCCTTCTTCCCTTATCCTTTCCCCTACATACACTTAGCTATTTTCCACCCATTCTACCCTCGTTTAAAAAAATATTTGAAAAAAATAGGAGGTCTATCCTCACTAAAAAGATAGTGCCCCTCCTCACCCACTTCCTCCAGCACAACCCTCTTGATGTTTTCCTTCTGTCTCCCCTTTTTCAGTCTTTTCTCTCTCTCTCTCCATTTCTATTCTTTAAAGTATCCAACACAGTGTCCACATAAGGATACTGAGATACAGAACATTTTAAACTCCTTTTTAAAAAAATATTAATAAAAGCTGCACAGTCCACCATTTGTCTCAGCTCTTTCAAGTGTAACTGCACACAGCCCAGTCAGTCTACAATAACCGAAAATAAAGTAATAAGAAGCCTATGGCTTTCATGTAGTACTTAATATGTACAGTATTTAATACTTAATTTTAGGTAGTTACCGTAAGTAGGTATATGTTTTGCAAAATACTTTTGCTTTTCCTTATTCAGCAGGAATAACCTGCACTTAGCTCATTTGCATATAAGCATAGCAGTTCTCTTCTCGGATAACCGCTGCATAGCAGCGGATATCCCAAACTACGACTATGACCCTAAGCATATGAGATTTGGGAGACATAGATTAAAGGGTGAATATTCAATACAGCACACAGTGACAAACTGTAGATGAATTTAAGGACTTTGGTATATGATTACATCCAGCTAAGTTTTTCTAATCATATCAACCAACTGGTTAACGATAGTTGTAGAATTATAGATTGTATGAAAGCATTTATAAATTCTAGGTAATCAGAAATGATAAAATCATTGTTTTGTAAATTACATTAGACCCAAACAAGAGTATGGGATAACAATATGGAAACCTTAAAAAGAGTACAGCGGAAATATACTGAGGGTATCCATGGATGTGAAAATGTAAGTTATTAGGAAAGAGTAAAATATCTGAACTTATACAGTGTCTCAAATAGATACTTAAGAGGAGACCTTAATCAGGTATACAGGCCTTTTAGATACAATCACCTCTGGGAATGTCTGGGATTATAAAAAAGTAGTAGAAAATCATCAGACAGTGTAAGTAGAAGATTATATAGGAATCAGATATGTATTAAATGGTTCTCTGACACAGTAGCTGATGCATGGAACAGACATAAATTATATTAAAGCAAGCACTAATTTACATATTTTTAAAAACAACTTGGACACTTATTATGGAAATAACTTCTTTGGTATATTCTCAGGCTAGAAAGGCATTATTGCCTGTGTCTGAAATATTTGTAAGCATGTACGTATGTTCCCTACCTCCAGAACTTCCGATCTCACACAACTGCCGACCATTTGTTTTGTCAACCAAAACGCTTTGACAAAACAAAGTTGACTAAAACTTGAGTCAAAGAAATATGTCGTTTGACTTTCTATGTGGGGAAAAGCAAAAGAAAATTATGTAGTATAATTTATGAGCTTTGTTACGATATTAGGAAATATAAATCAGTGTATTCCATAAAGACACTTTGAAATGTAATGAATTTAAAAGATTCACATTTTTTATTTAGAAAAACGTACATAGGCATAGTGTGTGTGCGTGTGTGTGTGTGGGGGGGGGGGCACATGCGAAGATCAAGAGAGCTGGTACAGCAATTTAAATTAAATGTCACATACAACCCTTGTCTAAATGATGAGATTTCTGTTTCAAGTGTAATTACACTGAGGTTTGCCAAGTTATAATTAGTTAGAAATGCTTACTTTTAAACATTTTTTTACATGTTTTTTTCTTAACAGGACTGTTTAGATTTTTTATAGGTATTCTGGAATTATCAAAATGTTATGGTTTGATTTAATGTTATGTTTTTACAAGTTAAAGTACTTTTATACGTATGACAAATAATTATTTCTAAGAGTTTTTGGATTTAATTGCAACTATTTTAACTGGCTCTAAGTCTATATTTATAGGATCACATGACTGAGTGACATTTATTTAAACGTGACTGAAGTGACATTAAAATTTTGCTTCCGATGAAGTCTCTAATTATGTGAAAAGACAAATTTGCGTAATCCTGTGTACTTATTAAAGTGATATTCTTGTGAATATGGTTGGAATCCTGTTCTCAAAACATGTATTAACTAATGGCAGTGGACCATATATCCATCTATAGAATAGTTGTGTAAGAACTTACCATAACCATAGATGTCCTTCTCTTCCTTGTTGCAGTATTCTTCACCTGAGGGAGTTGCTGCCTGCAATACTGGACATCCGGCCAGTATATCAAAGTCTTGAAAGCATGGATAAGTGCGACGGTGCATGTAAGAACCATAAACTGATGCTGGCTATATCTGTGATGTCTGCACGTACCCAGTTCAGAACTGGATGCCAGGTAAAGAGAGCCCCTCGGGAATAGGAGTAGTAAAGGAAGAATGAAACCCCTCCCAGACCCAAGGTCAGTAGTCAGGGGAAGGACCCAGATATAAAATGGTCAAAAACAAGGGGGGGGTAGGTGGGTGGGAATGAAAACTGCAACACGGAAGAGAAGGACATCTATGGTTATGGTAAGTTCTTACAAAACTATTATATGTCCGTTTATTCTCATGTTGCAGTATTCTTCACCTTAGGGAGAGTACCAAAGCTCTCTAGGTAGTAATGTGGGTGGCAGGAAGGGGGGCAGAATCTATGAGACCCTGCATAATAGACAGAGCAAATCCTGCTCTAAGCCCTGGAGATGGAGTCCAATTTGTAATGCTTGGTGAAGGTATGTATCAAGGACCAAGTTGCTGCCTCCAGAACAGAACAGTAATCAATGCCCTTGAAAAAGGCTACTGAAGAGGAAACAGCTGTGGTGGAATGGGCTTTGACAGATGACCTCAACTATTTTCCATGAAAGGAGTAGCAAAAGGCAATTGCCTTAGAAATCCAAGAGGCAGTTGTCTGTTTTAACATGACCTTGCCTAGGGCCCTAGGATGAAAGGAGACAAAAAGTTGATCAGACTGTCTGAAGGATTTGGTCTTGTCTAAGTAAAACTTCAGTTGCCTATGAACATCCGAGGAGTGCAAGGTCCTTTCTGAGAAGTTCTGTGGCTGAGGGTAGAAGACAGGCAAGTTAATGGTCTGGTTTAGGGATACCTCATTAACTACCTTTGGCATGAAGGAAGGGGTAGTCCTTAGAGAAACCCTATCCTTATGGAAGACAAGGTAGGGAGGTGAAGCTATAAGGGTTTGGATCTCGGATACCCCCCTGGCAGAAGTGAGAGCCACTAACAAGACTGTATTCCAGGTACAAAACTTAAGAGAGGAAGAATGGGCTGGCTCAAAGGGAGTTAGTGTAATTTTTCCAGCACAAAGTTAAGGTCCCAAGGTGGGGGGAATGGGCTTACGAGGAGGCCTAATATGAAGGACCCCTTTCAAAAATAGCTTGACATCTAGCCTGAAAGCCAGAGGTGGAGTCAGGGGAAGGCAAGCAGAAATGGCAGAGAGATGCACATTCATCGAAGAATAAGTCAACCCTGAATACAGCAATTCACACAGGTAGGAAAGGACCAGTGGAACAAAATCTTGAGATGGGTCCTGTTTACTCTTACAGCACCAACTGGAGAATCATTTTCTACTACTTGGTTTTCTGGCTTCCTGCAGAACATTCAGTACGTCCTCTGAATATAGGTGCCTAAAGGGGATCAAAACTCTATCACCCACACAGTCAGATTGAGATCAAGAAGGTGGGGATGAATAAGAAACCCCTTGTTTTGTGAGAGTAGGTCGAAACGGTGAGGTAACCTGTAATGATGGCCCTGGGCTAGATGAAAAATTAGGGGAAACCAATGCTGTCTTGGTCAGAAGGGAGTCACCAACAGGATCTTTGGTTTGCCCTTCTGTACTTTCAGGAGGACTTTGTGAATCAAAGGGAATGGGGGAACACATACAGGAACATTCCCTCTCATGAGAAGGAGAAGGCATCCACCCTCAAGGCTTGTGGATGGGGAAGCCTTGTGCAAGAGAGAGGCATCTGTCTGTTCTGGGAGTCGGCAAACAGATCTGCCTGAAGAATAACCCACCTGTGAACTACATCAAGAAACACCTCCCTGTGAAGCATCCATTCATGGCAGGGTGTTAAGGTCCTGCGTAGGGTGTCTGCCATCACGTTGTCTTCTGATGGGATGCAATCTGCCTGCAAATGAATCTGCAGTGTTGTTGCCAGGAACCAGATTTAAACTGCCAGACTGCAAAGAGGGTAGGATTTTTTCTTCCCTGTTTGTTTATGTACCACAGGACTGTCATGTTGTCTGTGACGACCTTCAATGTGCCTGGCAGAAGAATCTTTTGAAAGGCTAGTATTGCCAAGTAAAGGCCCTTAATTCTTTTAGATTGATGGGGAGATTTCTTACTGGAATGGACCATTCCCCTTGCACCTTGTGCTGGATGTTGGTACTGTGAAGGATAGCCTCCCAACCTAGATCTGATGCATCTGTATAAAGATGCTGTTTGGGTGGAGGAATCTGTAAGTGCACCCCTTGATTGTGGGTGAGGGCAGAGATCCACCAGGTGAGTTCCCTTTTTAAACAGGGGAGAAGAGGAAGACTTGTTTCCAGGGGATGAACATGTTGGCTCCAAGAATTTCTCAATACCCACTGAAACTTCCTCATGTGCATCCTGGCTAAAGGGATCATGGGGATCAAGGAAGCCATAAATCCCAAGATTCTCAGGAATTCTCCGGCTGAGCTGGATGGTAGTGGCAGTAGGGACTGGAAAAAATGGGTGATAAATTCCCCTTCTGGGCAGGGACAAAGACTGACATCAAGTCTGGCCTTATCCTGCACCCCAGGAAAACAAGATCTTGTGAGGTAGTCATTTTGGGACTTCAAGTGGTTCACAGTGAAACCTAGATTTTGCAAAATCCTGCAAACCTAGTTCAGATGTTGAGAGAGGGTGAGAAAGTCCTGGTGTAGGATCAAGAGATCGCCTAAGTAAGGGTAAATACGTATGCCCTGTAGACTGCAGTATGCAGTGACTGGGGCTAGACATTTGGTGAATACTCTTGGGGCTGTGGACAGTCCAAAGGTCAAGGCAGAGAACTGAAAATGTGATGAACCCACTGAGAAACGAAGACATTTCCTGTGAGTGGGATGAATAGGAATGTGAAGGTAAGCATCCTTCAGGTCCAGGGTGGCCATGAAGGCTTGCTGAGGAATAAGAGGAAGAAGGTGCTGTATTTGTGAGCATTTTGAAGGTAGGCATCTTGAGGAAGAGATTGAGGAAGGATAGGTTGAGAATGGGTCTCCAAGGACCATCTTTTCTTGGAACTAAAAACATCCTGGAGTAAAACCCATTGGCTACTTGACTCTCAGGTACTGCTTCTATAGTGTCCTGAGAGAGGAAGCTGACTGGGTGGAGGTTGTGGAACTCCCTGGAATGGGGAGATTCCCACTAAGTCATGAAAGTTTCGTCTCTCGATGATGGAGATCACCCATCTGTCTGTGGTAATTTTCTGCCAGGAGGGTAAGGATAGGGTTAGGCGTAGGGAGAGGGGGGGTGGAGGTGGGTAAGGGAAAAGAGTCACAGCAAAGGAGCTCTATCTGGGTCTGCCTGCCTCCAAAAGGATGAAGGTGTTGAGGTGGATGAAGATCTAGGAGCACATTGTTTCCTAGGTTGTCTTCGTCCCCTGGAATGAGCAACAGAGGAATTGGAGGACTGCCTCTTAATGAAGTTGGGTTTTTGGGGGTAGTTCCTATGGAATAAGGGAACCAGTGACACCAGTAAATGTTTTAGATTCTGCAAGTCTTTCCCTTTTTCCTGCAGTGACTTAAGTAGTTCTGCAGAGGCAGCTACAAAGAGTGCTGATTTATCCAAAGGAGCATCTAACAAATTCACTTGGACATCCAAGGGCAAAGGTTGGAGTCTCAACCATAAGAACCTCCTTAACACAGAACTAGATACAGCTAATTTGGAAGAGGCTTCAACAGCATCATAGCTGCCATTGATTGAGTGTCTAGTCATCTGGGATACTGTGTTCAGAAGGGTGTCGAGCTGAGCCTTGAAGGTGAGTCAGGCATGTCAGAAAGCAGAGTAGAGGCCTTGGCCAGGGAGCCCAGAGCAAACTTGGCCATATCAAGTTTGAAAGTTAATTGCTCTTATGGCCAAGGTGAAAGTAGTATATATCTTCTTCCCCAACCTTTCCATAAATTTGCTATCCTTATCAGTGGGAAAAAGGGAAGAAGAAGGCAGCTGCCTAGAAAACTTTTCAGCTGAATCTGCAATAAAAGCAGGGTCTGCTGGTGGATTCTTAAAAATATACTGTTGCTTTGCAGACACTTTGTAAAATCTGTCTGGTCTCTTGTTAGCAGGAAGCTGTGACTTAGGGCTCTGGGAAGCAGCTAAGAAGGCATCTTGGTAGGCTGGTAGTAATGGAGGAACTGCAGATGGTGAGGGCTGCTCAATCTGTAAGAGTTCAACATATATTTTCTTGGTCTCAGAAACATCTGAGGCCTCCCACTTAAAATTCTTCCTAAGTAGGGAAATAGTATCCCCAAAAGAGAAATTTTCTCCTAGGAAGACAGGAGTGAGGGTCTCTTCTTCTTCAGGAGTAGCAAAATCCTTAGGGGATTCAATTTGGGAACAATATATCAGGGATTCATCTGAGGAAGAAGAGTCTTCCTCAGATTTGTCTTGGGAAACAAGTAGTTGGCCTGACTGGGGAATCTGGGTCCGGAGTACCTGAAAGGACTTGAATAAAGACTAGGAAAAGGTCTCCCAAGCTGGAGTAAGATCTATGTTTTTCCTTCTGTTTCCTTTTTAAAGAGCTGGAAGGAGAAGGAACAGCAGGCCTGGGTGCTGACGTTGGAATGGATGGCAAGGCAGTAGAAGGCCTCTCCAATGTTATGAGCAGTGGTTCCTCCTCACCATCAGGAACTGATGGTTGTAAAGCCTCAGCGGACGTATTTTGGATACCCACTGCACCGGCTTCCATTTCGGTTCCTGTAACAGGGAAGTATCTGAAGCTGGGAGAGATCCTGGGCTAACACTCGTCTCGAGGCTCTTACTGGATTCCTGAAGCGCAGCTTGGATGTCAGGCCTAACTTTTTTAGCCATCTTCCTTGGCGGCTAGTCAGAGGTGCCCGCTCTGCCAAGCATCACTGATTCTCCAAATAGAGATTTCAAACTGACAAATGGCTTCTAAGGGTTCTAGGGACAAAGGATTGGCAGATATCACAGGTCTTGTAGTTGTGATCTGCCCCTAAATAAAATAAACACTGACCGTGCATGTCCTTATGTGGAATTTCTATTCCACAAGCACACTTTCCCTTCCTAGATGACATGCGTCTGAAACAGGTAAAGAAACAAGCACAAAACCCACAAGGGTACTTATCTGAATGCAGGCAGCCAGGAGAGATAGTCAAGAACGGATGGCTGAAGTCAAACAAGCGCCAGATTACTGGAGCTGGCGATCGGGTGTCTGAAACACACTGCGGCAGAAAAGTTCTGATTTAGGTATGTGCAGACGTCACAGATAAGTCGGCATCAGTTTATGGCTCTTACATGCAACGTCACAAGTACCCTTGCTTTCAAGACTTTGGTATACTGGCCAGATGTCCAGTGCTGCAGGCAGGAACTCCCTAAGGTGAAGAATACTACAACAAGAGAATAGAAGGACACCTATCTGTTATCTACAAACACACACACACACACACACACACACACACACACACACACACACACACATACACACATACATATGTGTATACATGTATGCATACACCTGGACATTGACATTCAACTAAATGGTATTTTGGGTCTGCCATGAAAAAAATGCCACAGGCCTAATGGGACTAAATGAAGAAAACATACATACATACCTACATAAATAAATAAATAAATAAATGGACGAATGAATATTAAATGAATAATGTAGCAATCACACGAATTAACTTGGCAAAATTAACATTTACAAAAGTGATAACTCAATCAAATTAACTCATAAAAGCTGCTATTGAGCTAGCATCATTCACAGCAAATATATACCATTATTAATAATGAAACATGTGCCAGGCATTTCTTCTTCACCTAACGTGAGACGATACCAAGATGCATCTTATCGGGACTGCAGAATTTAATCCATGGCATCAGTCATGTCATTTAATGCAAATCTTATCTTAGGTTTGTGAAATGTCAAAGAAAGGCTTGAATGGTTACCTCACTGACGTACTAAAGGACATACCATTGAAGTATTGAAGGAAGAAGAAAGATCTGAAACCCTAAGAAGCCATTTATGACAATGACACTTCAAAACTGATGCAATAAGCCTCTGAAAAGATAGTGTAAGTTATTAGGCAAAAGCATCTTTTTGTGCTATATTCTTCAGGTCCTACTTCAGGAATGTACTATTACTTCTAACTGCAACAGGAAGTGGTACTCTAGCAGACAGGAAGTTCCTGAAATAATGGCCTTTATGTTGCTTTTGATGAAAACTGTTTAAGATGCTGATATGTTTTGGCAGAGAAAAAATTTTTCACACACACACACACACACACACACACACACACACACACACACACACACACACACACAAAACAGGAAAATAAAACATACAGCCATCTCCTTTCTTTAAAGATGACTCAGTGTCTAAGATACTGTCTCTGTAACTGGAAGTTAAAAAGAACCATAACATTCTTTTACAATGCATTAGCTATAAAATTAAGTATTTATCATTACCAAAGGATCAGTTCCTAGTTTCAAATATTTAAATTCCTGGCTGTTAAATGCTTTGGTAACTTCATACAAATCATGGAGACAATGCACTCTGACTGTATCCAGAACTGTGGTTCACCGAGATCTACAGCAAAGGCAAACCACATACCAGGGCAGCAGAGTTTCAAGCTTCTCTTAGAAAGAGGACTTTCAATTATTTCAAAGTGACTTATACTGGCATTTTTGCTTTCCTCGATACTTTGGTATAAGAAAGGTAGTTCTTAAGACTTCCCCTGTATAAAATATTTTGACCCTCTAACAATAACACATGAAAGCAAGATGGCTTTGCAAAAAATTGTTGAAAGTACAAAGAAGGCTACTGATTTGCATTTTTTTCACTTTTGTTTTGGATTCTGAGCTTGTTGCAAGTTTCTACTTTTGTAGCAGGTTAGGCTTGAGAGGTCACTGCAAAATCCAAAAACTGCTACTCCATGCCATCAGAATACAGCTTATACAATAATGGCTCATTGCTATTCAAAAACAAGCAGGCTGATTAGACAGCCCAACCAGTACGCTGGTTATAAATCAAGCATATACCAGTAGAAATAAGTTCAACTGCTGAAGTACCATTGTGTATCCAGGCTTTTCTATTGGCATATACTACATTTAAAAAACAAAATATGACAAAAATCAGGTACGTTCTGCAAAACTAACAGAAACATACCTGATTTTTTCTCACATTTTTTGAAGTCCCTGTAAATGTCTGTTTTTTAAAAGTAAAAAAAAAAAAAACTACACAAATAGCAACAAAGATTCTGTTTTCTTCATTGCTTCTCCTGCACTGATGTACTGTGTATCCCATACGCAAGCGCAGTGCATCAGAATAGTGAAGACAATGTGGAAAAAGACAGAAAGGTTAAGTAATTTCTTTCTTAAATAATGTTATTGTATAAAACCAATAATCTACTACTGTTTGTGGATATATTGGGATTTACACACAGAAGGCTTCACCCATGATCAAACTACACCAACTGTGGATGAATCTTGATATACGCATTCACAGTTGTGGATTGTTGCTTTAATATTCCTCAGCCAAGTATGTCCTCTGACTGCTAAAGCAGCATAAAGCAACCATAACGATGAGTATACTGCATGGTATATACAACAGGACATATTTTAACACACTCTGTCAGCTAATGATTGCACGAACTGTGAACTGCCACACATAAATGGTGCAACTTAAACAATTCACACTGATGTAGCAAAAGCTTAGACCCTTTTCCCCACTGTATACAGCATTCTGGATTCCCAGCATAAGGGTAGACGACATGTGACAAGACAGATATGAAAATAAAGGCTCTGCAATGTAGCTATTGCATTACTTCTACTTGTATCCATTTGTAGCTACAAGTCTAGGTGTCTAGAATTTTGCATCTGCCTTACCTACATTATGGTAGCACACTAATCACAGTTATAAACCTACTGTGAGAAACCGTCTCCTTAAAAATGATCCAGCCATTTACCTTGGAAAGATGATTTTCTGCTTTTCTAATTCTACAGTTTTACCACACAATGCAGACCAAGGTCAAAAGATGTACCTGCTGGCTGACTATGAGAACAGAGACTTAGCACTAGTATTGGTCTCCATATATGCCATCTATGAAGTCTGCAAAGACATACTTATTTAAGAAAGGGCCATTTAATTTTTTTCTTGCATTCTGTTAAAATTGTTGCGAAAAAGATCTCGTGTATATTTTGTAAGGGTGGAGATGATAAGTCTTCATTAATGGACCAACATCAGTGAATATTCTATTAGTTGCTGTCTTCTCAAGTCAGCCTAGAAGCTGAAAATTCAGGCAACAATATGGATTAAAGGAGTGCTGCAGATAATGCAACATGACCAGATACTGACTCCATCGCTGCTGCATGTTTTGCTTGTTCCACTAATAGTGTCTCTAACATTAAAATCAGACCGTCAATCAAAGATGAATTTTGTACTTAAGAAGGAAGGCATTAAACTTTGAGGTGCCTTACAGAACTCCATGCAGAATAGCTGCTGAGACGTAGTAAAATCAGACTATTATATGCTTAATAATTCAGTGGCATTCCAAACAGCATACATATAGTTTAATGTATCTTCTTTGTGTCAAAACAGCTTGCCAACAACCACTTACCTAAGTAAAGGAAGACGTTAGGCTTTCTAATAATTGTAAGAAGTACTGGGAAAAGCCGAAAGACCCAACAACAACTACAAATACTTTATTGTGATCAAGCTGCTAAAGGAAAATCAAAGTACACCAGCTGACTAACCACAAATGGATGACAGATTTAAACTGCAGCATACATGAAAATATCGTGGAAGGCATTCTGTGAGTCTGGCAATGACAAACAATACTATGTGTAGGAATTACAGGATATTCTCAAGGGAAACTGCTAAACTTCACTGGAAAGTTCCTCAGTTCAAATGTCTGTATTCATGAATACAAAACATGGTCTTTTCAAAACAACGCAACTACTCCTAACACTGAGGACCACTTTTGATGGGTCCTGGACTGAATCCCAATTAGTAACCACCAAGGTGGAAATAGACAAAGGACTGCATAGTAAAGACTGTAGACAGCCAAGTCCTGGATCAACATTTTCACAAATAAAGTCCATCTTCTGAAGCCACAGCTAAGACTATAATGCTCTGAGAAGGTGTACACTAAAGATGATGTGGCAGTGGTGCAAATATCTGCAACAGAACCACTCCTGAAGCAAATACCACAGAAAGACACTCCATTAACAGAGTGAGATTCAACCACAGCTTCTGAAAGAAGGCAATCAGCCATACAATGCAACCATCAATAAACTTGTAAAGATTCTGCTAGGGAAACATAACCTCCTTGGTCTTACACCTGAACTAGTTGCGGGCTCACCTCTATGATGTTAATAACATTCTCTTATCTGTCTATGCAAAAGAAAACCAGTAACCTAATAGAATGTTTCAGGGACAATTCTAAAAACAACTAGAAAAGGAAATGAGTGCAATTTTTGAGACTTACCTTGTACTTGGGGGGGGTGGGGGGGTGGGGAGTGTTAAGATATGTTTCCCTACAAATAAGGGCCATAACCTCTGAATTGTAAAGGTGATGATCCCGCAAAAAGCATATTCAAGAAAAAAAAATGTCAACATTGTGAAGCTAGCAGGCTGTCAACCATGAACTTTATATCTCATGGAGGGGATGCACCCTTCAAAAGAAGACAGATATGAAGCATTCATATAATGAATTACTTGACCAGCCTGTGGTGGGTCAAACTCCTGCTCATGGTCAGTGTGTGTGCGAGTGAACATACACACACAAAGACACAGACAGACAGACAGACACACACACACACACACACACACACATCAATGATGTGCAGAGATACCCAACATTAAGTATGTTGTAACTGATGCCCAAAATGTACAGGACTTTTTTTTAACTCAAAATCACTTATAAGTTAATCAAGCAGTGTGGTAACCCAA
This sequence comes from Protopterus annectens, assembly GCF_019279795.1. Classification (NCBI taxonomy): domain Eukaryota; kingdom Metazoa; phylum Chordata; order Ceratodontiformes; family Protopteridae; genus Protopterus; species Protopterus annectens. The sequence goes on along the minus strand of NC_056746.1, from coordinate 489,278,414 downwards.
AATGTACAGGTGTTGAAGATAATTCAAGATCACCTGAAAGCTGATCAAGCATCTATGCCAAAAGTCAGCCCCTGAGGTACAATTGCCATTTAAACCATAGGGAACACCACCCTTGGCTTGGATCAGAATAGTTACTCACCAGGTACCTGAGAGCCTGAAGTTGCATCCTTCTCATCCATTGAGGGCAGCTAATAACTAGTTTTGACTCTTCTTCTCTTAACTTCTGATGTGAGAAGTAGAAAAAATGGGATTGGTGGGAATGCATACAAGAATGTTTTGTGACACAGGAGGCAGAGAATGTGTCCATCACTACTTTTTCTTTCACTGCTGAACCACGCAGAATATGGGGGAGACTGCATTTTCCCTAGTGAATAGGTGAATCTATAGAGTTTCTTACTTCCGGAAGACTCCGGACGGGAATGGTCTTTAAATTTACAGCTTCACAGGAGTATGGAAGTGGCTCAGTGATTCCACTATGTTGTTCACTTCCCTGAGAATGTGTAATGATGACAGAGTAATGCCACTCTCTATGGCTTATTGAAGACTTCTCTATACTGATAGTAGTGCCTTGGGACTCTCTGCTTGTTTAGGTACTACAGGATAACACGCTTGTCTGACTGGAAAGGAAAGGTCCTGTAAGCAGCTTTGTCTTTAAGATTATCACTGCCAGGAAAAAGAAGTTATGTACTCACCATAACGTTCCATGTTTGTAGTCCATCTTGCCCTTCATTCTTACACATGGGATCGGAGCCGATCCTCGGCTCCGACTCGGCATTTTTACAATCTCAAAGTCTTCTAGTTGGCTCGTGACTAGATAGGTATCCCATGGAGCACCAGTACAATCCCCAGATCTTGTTTGCTGCTAACTCAGAGAAATAATAATAACCATATAGAAAGAACCCAATAATAAAAGGTCTCCAGTAAATGATAATAGCAATATTTTTCTGTCTCCAAATACTTCCAGGATGGGGGTAGTTGGGTGGATTCGTAAGAATGAAGGGCGAGATGGGCTACAAACATGGAACATTATGGTGAGTACATAACTTCTTTATGTTCTGTAGTCCTATCTCGCCTTCATTCTTACACATGGGACAGTGTCCCTAGCACCTTATTATTGGGTGGCTCAAGGAAAAATACTCGTGAGTAACGTGGAACCAAATGATGCTTTACCCCTGGAGGTTAAATCCAATTTACAATAAGTAATAAATGTGTGAGGGGTAGCCCAAGTTGCTGCTGCACAGATATTATCAAGTGGGACCCTGGCTTGAAAGGCTGCAGAGGTAGACTGAGATCTCATGGAATGAGCCTCAATTTTGAAAGGTAAAGGCTTATCATCAGAAATGTAAATGGAAGCTATACAGCTAGAGATCCAATTAGAGAGGGTCACTTTGGAAACTGGTAGACCTAATCTGGAGTCGGAGAAGGAAATAAATAATTGGTCTGACTTCCTGAATGCCTTAGTCCGGTGCAAATAAAAACATAATTGTCTGTGAACATCCAACTGATGAAACCTGTAATGTTCTGTAGTCCTATCTCGCCTTCATTCTTACACATGGGTTCGGAGCCGATCCTCGGCTCCGACTCGGCCTTTTTACAAGCTCAAAGTCTTCTAGTTGGCTTGTGGCTAGGTAGGTAACCCATGGTGCACCAGTACAATCCCCAGATCTCATTTGCCACATCGAGTTCGGTTGTTTCTCTTCTTGGCCCGCTAAGTCTAACACATTTTGCTATTTTTTTACTACATTCTGCTGTTTTTCGTATTTAGATAGCTTCTTATAGCTGTTATTAGAGTTGTTTTGTAGTTTCATAGTTTTTAAGTTACTACAGCTCTTTTGGTGTTAAGTATTTCTGAGAACAGTCGGCCGTTGGCCTTATCGGTCTCTTTGGTATCCTGTGTGTCAGTTAGTTTCTTCCTTGGGGTTGTGTTAAATCTTTATATATCCCTAGTTTCAGATATTGTTGATATTAGTGCTTGTAGGCGCCTTTGCGCATAGTTTAGACTGTGTGTGCATTAGTTCATATTAGATACATTTTCTCAGTATTCTTATATTAAAATAAATAGTTTTGCTTGCGGGGCTCTGCTTATTGGATTTGCAGTTAGAACATCCACCTGATGAAACCTGTATTCTGCTGCATTGGAATGATTAGGGAAGAACACCGGAAGTTCTATGGATTGGTTCAAAGTGTTATGGGAACAGACCTTGGGGACGAAGGATGGATTAGTATGAAGAGATACTCTGTCTTTGTGAAATATCAGATAAGGGGGTTTGACAGACAGTGCTTGTAACTCTGACACTCGTCTAGCAGATGTGACTGCCACCAGAAACAAAGTTTTCCAAGACAGAAATTTCAAAGGCGACGAATGAGAAGGCTCAAAAGGTGGAGACGTTAATTTGGATAGCACAAAATTCAAGTCCCATGAAGCAACCGGTTCCTGAAAGGGAGGGGGTCTTAAAGTGGCACCTTTGAGGAAGGTCTTGCACAACCTATGTGACATCAGATTAGAATCTTGTAGGCCTAGATGAAAATTAGAAATCACTGCCAATTGAACCCTGATTCTGGCAGCTGCAGATCCCTGGTGGAAAAGTTCAGACAAAAATTCCAAAACCACCGGAATGGAAGTGGTATAAGGGTCAACATTCTTTTTCTCAGCCCAGATAGAGAACCTCCTCCATTTACTGGAATATAATTTCCTAGTGGAGGGTTTATGAGAGGACATAAGGATACGAGTCACGGAGGGTGAGAAGTCGTGAAGCCTGACTAGGAATGGAACTGGAGCAGCCAAGCTGTCAAACTGAGGGTGTGTAGGGTGGGATGAAGCGAGCCTGACATGTGCATCAAGAGGTCTTGCACTGGGTTCAGAATCCATGGATCGTCTAGGAGGTGAGGTCCGAGAAAGGGGAACCAAACCTGCCAAGGCCAGTAAGGAGTAATGAGGATCAGTTTGCTTCCCAGCTGTTTCGCTTTCTGAATCACCTTGGACATGAGAGGAAAGGGAGGGAAAGCATAAAGGAGACCCAGAGGCCAATCGTGAACAAGTGCGTCTCTCAGTGACTCCCCCGGAGGTGGGATGAGGGAGAAATAACTGCTGCATTTGGCACTGATTGGGCTGACAAATAGATCGCAGCAAGGCTGTCCCCATCTGTGGAAAATCTGCTCGCTATTTCCTGCTTCAGAGACCACTCATGAGGCATCAAAATTGCCCGGCTGGGTTTGTCGGCTATCACGTTGATGGTCCCCGGGATGTGCATCGCCACCAGAAAGCACTGGGAAGATATCACCCATTTCCAAACTCGAATGGCCTTGCGACATAGTGGATATGACCTAGTTCTGCCTTGTTTGTTGATATACCATACTACCGACATGTTGTCTGACTGTATTGCAATCGTCCCAAGAGGAAGAAGGTCGTGAAGTGCTTGCAATGCCAGGAGCACCACCCTAATCTCTAGAACACTGATATGCAGGTGAGCCTCGCCATGTGCCTCGGACAGTCCTGCCTAGATAATGCCCCCCCACCCTATCTGTGAGGCATCCTTGGTTACAGTGGCAAAGGGTTGGCGAGGGACAAATGGAGTGTCCGTGGTTAACTGATTGGGTTGAATCCACCAAATGAGGTCCTTCTTGCAAAAGTCTGTCAGCAGAATGTGATGAGCTAAGGGTAGGTGTTGAAAGGACCACTGGGAAGACAGGAGCCACTGAAAAATCCGCATGTGTAGTCTGGCTAGCGGCACTAGTAGTATGGTAGAAGCCATGGTCCCTAGAAGCTTCAGAACAGTCTTGGCCTTGACTTTTCAGAGAGGGAGAAGACGGTGAATTTGAAGAACCAGATTCTGTGCCCTTTCTACTGGAAGACGAGCCAACATGACTACTGTGTCTATTTCTGCGCCTATAAAAATCACAAATTGAGAGGGCAATAAGGCAGATTTTCTCCCAATTGATAGTAATCCCCAACTGGGCACAACGTTGAATAGTAGTGTCCTTGCTCTGAAGAAGTAGATGCCTAGTGGGGGTGGTCAGGAGCCAGTCGTCCAGATACGGAAACACCTGGAATCCTCGACGTCTCAGGTGAGCTGTCACTACTGCCATACACTTGGTGAACACCCTGGGGGCTGTGGTGAGACCAAAGGGCACAGCACGAAACTGGTAGTGACTGGCTCCCAGCTGGAAGTGTAGATGACTCCTCGACACCATGTCCATTTTTATTTGGTAGTAAGCGTCTTGGAGGTCTACTGAGCACATCCAAGTGTCTTTCCCTAGTAATGGGAGTATAGACTGCAGTGTCACCATCCAGAACTTGTCCTTCTTTATGGATTCGTTTAATTTGCTGAGGTCCAAGATGGGCCTCCATTCCCCTGTACTCTTTGGCACTAAAAAGAATCTGGAGTAAGTTCCGAATCCTATTTGGTCCGCGGGGACGGTTTGGATGACTCTTTTTGCCAGCAACTTGTTGACCTCCACAGTTGCTTGATCCCTGAGATTGGGTGAAACATTCGGGATCCTCCTGGGAACATGAGGTGGCAAAGAAAAGGGTATGGAATAACCTCTGGTGATAATTCTTTGTACCCATCTGTCTTGAGTGATACTTAGCCAGGCTTCCAGATACAAAGAAATGTGACCCCCGACCGGCTCCAGAGAAGCACAGTTGGGCCCCACATCAGGAGTGCTGGTAGGGCTGGCCCCGAAAAGAATCACAGCCTCCCTGGTTTTGCGGTCTGCCCCTGCCTCTAGGGCGATGTCTACCATTTCTTCCTCCTCCTGTGCCTCTGAAGGAGGAGTCACCCTGTGCTTCCTGGCAAAACCTCTGGGACTTCTTGAACCACATTTTACCACCTCTCTCACCCTTAGGATATGGTCTAGAGGGGACGGAAAAACGTATTCCCATGGCAGAGAGTGTTTTCCCTTCTTGCTCGCACCGGGTGTGTGTCCCCTTTACCTTAGGTCCAAATAATGAGGAACCGTCGAAGGGGGCGTTGGTAAAGGTAGACTTGAACGGTTCCACAAAATTACACAAGCACATCCAGGAATGACGCCTTAGGGAAATTCTTGAACCTGCTGCTCTGCTTGCTCCATCAGCTGCATAAGAGATGAGCCTCATGGACGAGTTGACAATAGAGTTCAAGGTGGACAACTGGGCAGACATCTTCTCAGGGACTCCCTCAATAGATGTACCTTGTAGAGTCTCTCCTAACTCCTTAAGGAGATCTCCCTGAAGCCTGCTGAAGTGTGTAAGGTAGTTCAGCGATCTAAGAGTAAATGCCGCTGATGAAAAGATACGCTTCCCGTATCTGTCCATTGTTCAAGATTCTTTATTTGGCAGATGGACAGAAGAAGAATTCTCTGCTAGCTCTTTCTTAGTGGCCGCCACCACCACCATGGCATCTATGGGAATACCCTTTGACAAAAATTCCTTCTCCTTGGGAGCTGATAGAAATTTAGTTGGTCTCCTGGGGACTGACTCCATGGCATCAGGAGTATCCCACACCTTCCGATTAATGGGCCCTAACAGTTCGTTGAAAGGTTGAGAGCCAAAAGCCTTCAGGTACACTGACTCCTAATCAGAAGGGGTGACAGTGGGCCAGCAGCACCTCTGCTTAAGGATCTCCAGGATGTTTACAAAGGAGACATCATCAGAGGATGACTTGGGGGATCCTTCTGATTCGTCGAGGCAGGTGTCTGAGGTAAAAGACTTGTCCTGGGAGTCTACATGCTTCCTCTTGCATGTTCTCTTCCATGGGGGTTCCTCACAAGAATATTCCAGGGAGGTCTTGGAAGAATGTGAGCCACCAGCCGGTAGCTCCTAAGACTGTGGGTCTCTGCTGTTTAGAGTGGGAGTAGGTGCTGAGACAGAAGTAGGTGCCCTAGGGGGAAGACTGTTGGTACCCCTGGTAGAAGCTGATGATTGGGACAGCACACTCATCACCATCTCGAATGCCGACCTCTCTGGCTCCGAAGACCTCTCCAGCTCCGAGGAGACCGAGGATGCCATCGGTTCAAGAGCCATCAGCTCTGAGACAGATGTAGGGTCTGAGCTCACCCTAACCAACGTGCCGAGAGGAAGGCTCAGAATTGAAGAGGTTCGGTTCCAGGCATCCCTGTCAGGGCCGACCGGGGAGCTTCGGCTCCAAGACACCACGAAGGGCACTGAGTGTGTCGGAGTGGAACTTGGCTCAGAAACAACCTCAAGGGGAGCTGGAACAGAGGGTTCCACCAGTGGTACTGAACACTCTGGCTCCGAAAAACCACCATGGCTCGGAGGAGGAGGAATTACAGAAGGGGTAACAGACTCAAGTGGCCCCAGAACTGACTGGGTCGGAGCCAACAACATTTTAGGTAAGGCAGATGACTTCAGGAGTCTCAGCACTACTTTCTCCACATCTTCTTCCGATAAGCTCCTGGAAGACAGTGTGGGAGAATGGGATCTCTGTAATATGGGTGACCTTAGTGTAGGGGAGACTGGTAAAGGATCCGTAGACCGTCTCCGATGTCTACTATCAGTGGTCGGCTCCGAACTACCTGGTGCCGACACTGTAGCAGCAGTAGTAGTAGTAGAACCCTCAATTGGCTCCAAACTCAATGGAGCCGAGGAGGCAGCAGGTTTGTCAGATTTAGAAATTTTGAGAGGTGGCTCCGATGCACCAGCTGGCACTGGGGAGGGCCTCTTAGAATATTTAGATTTCCCCTTTCTAGATCCATGAGACTTAGCAGAGGAGGAAGAGCTACCAAGATCTTCCTCAAAAGAGGGCTTAAAGAGACCTTTTAGTACGAGTTCATTTTTTTCTCTCCACCCTGGCACTAAATGAGTGACACAATAGGCATGTTTCCTGTAAGTGGATGGCCCCAAGACAGTATACGCAGTTACTGTGGCCATCCGTTATAGACATCTTCTGTGAGCATTTAACACACATTTTAAAGCCAGATGGCTTATGATCCTTGACCTCCTTAGACATCTCACAGAAGATTGCAATCAGACACACAGAGAAGAAAGGGAAAGTAGGAGGACTAGGTTCTCTAACTTAAATGGGCCTAGCCCTGGTAGAGAAAGAAGGGAGAAAATCTAGGTCCTCTAACTAAAACGGACCTAGAAAGGATAGAATTGCACACACACCAGAAAAGAAATACAATCTCTAATAATGCAAAATAAGAGAACAAAGATAAAAAACCCCGTTCTAACTGCAAATCCAATAAGTGGAGCCCGGCAAACAAAACTATTTATTTGAATCTATTTATTTTAATCTAAGAATACTAAGAAACTTTATCTAATATGAACTAATGCACATACAGTCTAAACTACGCGCAAATGCGCCTATAAGCACTAATATCAACAATATCTGAAACTAGGGATATATAAATATATAACACAACCCCAGTAAAGAAACTAACTGGCACACAGGATACCAAAGAGAATGATAAGGCCAACCGTCAATTGTTCTCAGAAATAATTAACACCGAAAGAACTCTAGTAACTTGAAAACTATGAAACTACAAAACGAGTCTAATAACAGCTATAAGAAGCTATCTAAATATGAAAAACAGCAAAATTAGCAAAATTTGTTAGACTTAGCCACGGCCAAGAAGAAGCACATCCGAACTCGTTGACGTGGCAAACGAGATCTGGGGATTGTACTGGTGCACCATGGGATACCTACCTAGCCACGAGCCAACTAGAAGACTTTGAGCTTGTAAAAAGGCTGTCAGAACCGAGGATCGGCTCCGAACCCATGTGTAAGAATGAATGCGAGATAAGGCTAAAGAACATGACTGTTTTTCACTCCAACAGCAAATGGAATGCCCTATCCTCCTGCGAAGCATACTCTATGCATTGTGAGAGAGCATAAAGGAGCTCCCTAGCCTGTGAATAATGCATTTGTCCCAGGAATATACAGTGTGTTCAGCAACAGAAAAGCAAGACCCACCAGAAGACTGGTGGAGACTGTCCAGCACTCTAGAGCCTAGTGACAAACCCACTGATACCTTAGAGTTCATTGCAGCAACTATATCCTCAGGCATGGACACAAAACATCATGAAAATCACGGCAGTCACTAAACCCAGAAGATTAGCATAGTCTTGTCTAGACAGTGCACTGCATTTTCAGCCAGTCAGCCTAGGCCATGACTCCTGGTCTTTTGCAAGTGCAAGAATAACTGGCAATAGAGAACATTGGGTTCTGGGCTGATAAAAGTAATCCTTTAAGCAGGATTTATAGAGGATTTACCTCAACTTATAGCAACAATAAAAAAACGCAACCACAGGAGCAAGCAATGCAGAGACTTTTGCAGAAATTCTCTGGATGGTACTACCAGCACGGATTCATCCAGGTAATAGAACAAATAGATAACCTTCTCCTGAAAGACTTCAGCCACTACAGCCAGCACTTTCTTAAGGATTGCCCACTGAAAAATGCCCAAATGACAACATTTTGTACCAAACATGATCCCTACCCAAATCAGTCAGTGATATGTCCTGAGTGGATCCCATATAGTGATGTCTTAAAAGGAATTAATCATGTACGGTGGCAGCATCCATGTGCCTTACAGGATGATCAAGTGAAACCAAATTTAAAGGATGTGCTGACTGAAACTGCTGGTGTTCTAAGTGAAAGGGGCTTGTCTATCCCCCTTGCTGGATAGAAACAGAAGAAAGGAAACTCTCCAACCTCTTTCCAAAAACAGGACAGTTTCTACAGCCAAGCTGTACAGTACATTACATTCTGGATCTATCACAACAGCTCAACTGAGATGGACTGCACCACTAGGAGCGCTATTTCTGGGGTAGAACAAACATGCTCCAGAATACAGCTGAGATTGACCAATTCTAGAACTTACGAGTCACTTAGGATGGTTCTTCAAACCAGAATGAATTCAGAGAACAGTCCTCTCATAGGTTAATTTCTGAATTAAGTCATGACTGCATAGCAGCATGAAGGAAAGTACAGTTGTGTACACTTACCATAAATGTAGATGTTCGAGTGTATTCACTGTTGCAGTCATTACATTTGGGTAATCTGCTGGCAGGTTGCACTCAGTCGGCCTGAATAACAGTGTCTTGGGTCCTGCATCGGTTGCTGTCTCCTTTTCCATGACGTCAGGTCGTCAGGGGTATAAAACATGCAGCCGACGCCATTTTATTCAGTTTTTCTTGCCCCAGATGTCAGGTGCCCCCCAAATAGGGAGCAAAAAAATATATATATATCAATAAACAGTAAATATATGAATGCACTTTTAGAAACATAAACTTTACCTTCGACTAAAAGCAAATACACCACAAAGGCTTTTGAGTATAGTGAAGGAAAGAAAAGGTATAGAATGGGGGATGGCGGGTGGGTAACCCAGACTGCAACAGTGAATACACTCGAACATCTACATTTATGGTAAGTGTACACAGCTGTACTTTCCTTCATGCTGCTATGCAGTCATGACTTAATTCAGAAATTAACCTATGAGAGGACTGTTCTCACTGTTGTAGTCATTACATTTGGGTAGAATCCCAAAGCTTTGGATGGGAGGATGGAAATAAACAGCATTAGGAGCGGCTATAAGGCCCTGCAGGACTGCAGTGGCAAAGCCTGCCCTGGATTTAGAGAAGAGAGGTAATTGATAATGCTTTGTACAGAGCTCCAAGTAGCAGCTTCTAGAATGTCTTTGGTTGGGACCCCTCTGAGAAACGCTGCTGAAGTAGAGGCAGCCCTGGTGGAATGTGATCTGATCCCCTTGGGCACAGGTTTACCATGGTGCAAATAGCAGAAACAAATGCAGTGGCTTATCCATTTAGAAATAGTCTGCTTTGATATAGCCTTCCCCTCTGATCCTGCAGCAAATGCTACCAGTAGTTGCTCAGACTTTCTTAGAGATTTGGTCCTGTTTAAGTAGAATCTTAGCTGTCTGTGTACATCCAATGAATGCATAATCCGCTCCCCCTTTTTCTGCGGATTTGGGTAAAATGTCGGCAGGTGAATGGTCTGGTTAACAGCCACACTGGATACCACCTTAGGCATAAAAGGAGGATTGGTCCTGAGGGCCACCCTGTCCGGGTAAAATATAACGAAGGGCTCCACTGCCATGAGAGCCTGTAGTTCTGAAACCCTTCATGCTGAAGTGACTGCCAAAAGAAAAGCTGTTTTCCAAGACAGAAATTTTATATCCGCAGTAGCTGCTGGTTCAAAAGGAGGCAGGGTGAGTTTTTCCAGCACAAAATTGAGGTCCCATGCAGGAGTTGGTGCTCTCCTGGGAGGCCTTAAGTTTTTGGCCCCTCTAAGATACTGCTTAAGCAGCGGATGAGAAAAGAGGGGAGGCTCTGTGTTGTAATGAGCCAAGATGGCACAGGCATGGATTTTTATTGAAGAAAAAGATAGGCCCTTGTCAAGCATCTCAGTTAAGTATTGCAAAATCTGAGGAATATTGGGCTTTGCTGTGTCCATTCCTTGTGCTTGGTTCCAAGCACAGAATCTCTTCCACTTATCAGCATAAGATTTTCTAGTACTAGGCCATCTGGCTTCCAAAATGACATCCATCACAGATTTACTGAGAGGTGTGATTTGAATAATTTGTTGATTAGCCATGCTGCGAGATTCAGAGTTTGGAGCTGAGTGTGCAGAATTTGATAGTTCTGCTGAGACAGTAGATGAGGCATTTGAGGCAAGTACCATGGTGGAAGGTGTGACATATTCCTTAGAAGTGGGTACCAGTGCTGGCGAGGCTAGTCCGGCGCAATTAGGATCATTTTTGGTTTTCCCTTTCCCTTTACCAGAAAGGCTCATCCAGACTCTGCTACACTTTGCTGTGAAGGAAAGGTTAGTTTGCTGTTATTTTTTGTATTTCTGTATTGCCTTTCTATATTTTGAATACTGTAGTTTGTTTTCTTTATCTTGTGTTTTGCTTGCATTCTGTTTTAAACAGCATATTAAAACTTCAAAAGAGACCACAGCTCTCTCTGTTCTGAGTCAGGCAGAAATAAGAACTGATTAATTAAGGACTCATTCATAAGACAGAAGAGGTCACTTAAGGTTAATCACTTGTTAACAGAGGGGGTGGAGCTAGGAACTAAAATTTCTATTTAAGGAGTAAACTAAAACATTTCAGAGCTTTACCAGAAAGGCTCATCCAGACTCTGCTACACTTTGCTGTGAAGGAAAGGTTAGTTTGCTGTTATTTTTGTATTTCTGTATTGCCTTTCTATATTTTGAATACTGTAGTTTGTTTTCTTTATCTTGTGTTTTGCTTGCATTCTGTTTTAAACAGCATATTAAAACTTCAAAAGAGACCACAGCTCTCTCTGTTCTGAGTCAGGCAGAAATAAGAACTGATTAATTAAGGACTCATTCATAAGACAGAAGAGGTCACTTAAGGTTAATCACTTGTTAACAGAGGGGTGGAGCTAGGAACTAAAATTTCTATTTAAGGAGTAAACTAAAACATTTCAGAGCTTTACCAGAAAGGCTCATCCAGACTCTGCTACACTTTGCTGTGAAGGAAAGGTTAGTTTGCTGTTATTTTTGTATTTCTGTATTGCCTTTCTATATTTTGAATACTGTAGTTTGTTTTCTTTATCTTGTGTTTTGCTTGCATTCTGTTTTAAACAGCATATTAAAACTTCAAAAGAGACCACAGCTCTCTCTGTTCTGAGTCAAGCAAAATTTAAGTTGTCTTGTTAAATACCACTGTCTTTCTAGTTGCCCGCCTCTTATGTTAATCTGACCATATATCTCATTTCTCTCTACTTTCACTGGCTTATGTGAGTAATCACAAAACCATCACTTTTGAAATCCCACCCCTTCAGTTATTTAAATTTATTGGCCATCCTACAGTATTTCATAGTACCAAAATACAAAAGTAACCACCCCTTTCAGTCCATCTTGCTGTTTTAAAAATAGTAACTCTCCACTAAACCTTAACTTTTTAAACAGGTAAAACTCAAGTTACCTACTTTCATATCTAACTTCTCTAGTGCACACTGCAGAGTGCATTCTTTTCAATCTTACCTTTAAGCATCCCTGTTACTAGCACTTTCTCTAATACCTAAAAGATCATCTCTACTTGACTCCAAGTAGACTTTTCTCTATCTGTTAAACCTAGCACTTGCTCCTACAGTACTTATTACCTTGATACGGCACTCTTATAGATAGCACCCCAAAAGGCAAAACCCCATTTCTCGGTCACCCACATCCCGGAATCTCTTTTAAAGTTTTTTTGTCTAGTCCTTCTAGCATGTCGAGGGATCAGTTGCTAGTGTCCTCTCCTGCTCAGCTGGTGAACCTGGGAATATTGAGGCAATGTTACAATTGCCTCATGTACACAGACAACCCTCTCCTCCTCCCACAAAACACAAATACATGCGAGAGATGCAACTATACGGCCAAACTGGAGGCTGAGCTCTCTCAACATAGGACTGGCAAGACCAGTCAGGAGGAGAAGGTTACCACACACACTATAGACCCAGTCTCACATAGTACCATCACAACCTCAAATCATACACATAAACACACAAAGACATACTCGGCGGCTCTGATCAAAAATCTACCAAAACAGCAGAGGCCACCAAAGCAGACACCCAAACAACCACCACCTCAGAACACAACACCTGCAACACATAGACCTCACAGTCAGAGTGTCAAACAGTCACAGCCCTTAAGGCCAAACACAATGCCAGACACACTAGTCATTGGTGACTCCATAGTCAGACACACTGACGCCCCGCCACCAGACTGAGTAAGGAGAAGGTCACAGTAAGCTGCCTGTCGGGTGCTAGAATCCGCCACATAACGCAAGCACTCAGGTCTCTCAACAGCAGGTACAAATACGACTCAGTCATTGTCCACGCTGGTGTAAATGACCTGAGATGTACCTCCTTGGACTACATGAAAAGAGACATTGAGGAGCTCTCTGATTATGTAGCCCAGGCAGGTATGACCCTGACCTTGAGCAGTATCCTACCTTCACCAAGAATGATGCCACAATACAGAGATAAGATGATCAGCTTTAACAATTGGCTTAAACTCTGGTGTCATTCAAAGGGGATCCAATGTCTGTCTGCCTGGGATGACATGCTGGACAAGCCACGCTGCTTCGCAAAGGACGGCTTGCACCTGTCAGCCCTGGGATTCCGGATATTGGCAAAGGCTCTTGCCACCCCATAGTGCCTTTTTAGGCAAGGCTCAAATTCTAAACCTACCACCCTAGAACACAAAAAGGAAAAAACTAAGGGTAATGCTGCTCAATGCCAGAAGTCTAAATCTCAAAATGCACGCACTCGATGCCCTTCTCAGTATGGAGAACATCGATGTCTGTGCAGTGACAGAAACCTGGTTCAAGGCTCCTGAGAGCACCCCAGCACTATCAGGTTTTACCTCTTATCATGCGTTCGCCCCAAAATCCGGACAATACCAAGAAAGGAGGGGGGGGTATCCATATTCATCAAAGACACCCACACCTCAAGACTGGTGGCAACGCACGATGCATCGGAGACCATCCAGGTGCAATTAACCATAGGCAAGACTGCTCTGCAAATTGTAGCATGTTACAGGCCACCCTCACAAACTCAGGAACCTCACATGGCCTTCCTGAAAACACTAGAGGGATAAATGTATCACCAAACACCATCATACTAGGTGACTTCAATTACCCTAATATAGACTGGGAACACTACTCAAGCCCAAACACCCTAGCCCAAAAGTTCCTGGAATTCATAAACTCAAATGCCATGGAACAACTAGTCACCATCCCCACAAGAGGAGAAAACATACTTGATCTCATCATCACGAACATGGGAGCACAATGTTCAACACCGGAAGTATACCCCTCACTGGTGAGATCAGATCACAAACTAATCTCGCTGGAGGTCCTCATCCCACCCCACCTGAAATAAAAAAGACCACAGTAAAGAACTTCTAAAGCCGACTTCACACTTCTAAAGACTAGTGTGGTCTCCTTTAAGGCCCCGAGCCGGGAAAACAGTACTCAAGCCGCTGAATCACTTACAAATGCCTTCTACCAGCACCTGCAGGACTGCATGGATAAGGCAATCCCAAGCAAAACAAAGACTCTTTGTACCAAAGGCAAGCGTCCAGTCTGGTGGACCCCAGCCATAAACAAACTCTACAACAAAAGGAGGAAGCTACTACAAGATAGAGCAAAATCCTTAAAAGGTAAGACACCCTTGATCACTACAAGTAAAAACTAAGAGCTCTCATAAAATCATCCAAAGCAAATTTTGAGAGAAAAATAGCTAAAGACTCAAAAGACAATCATAAGGCCTTCTTTAGCTATGTTAGAAACCTGGGAGGAACCTCCCAGATATGCTCAGAACTAGTTCAAAATGATGTGAAGATTACTGATCCTACAGACATTGCCAACATACTGGCTGACAGGTTCAGTGCAAACTTCTCCTCCCCAAAAGGAGAGATATCTATACCAAGCGATTGCAGCCCCCCAAACATCTCCAACGCCCAAGTGAGAACTGCTCTCTCCAAAGCAAAAAACACAGCATCCATGGGACCTGATGGTGTCCCCGGCTGTGTGCTCCACGAACTCAATGAGGAATTAAACCCACAGCTAGGACAGCTGTTTAATCATAGTCTTACCTCTGGATACGCACCCAGGAAGTGGCGCACTGCAACTGTGGTCCCACTTCACCAACGCGGTGCCACCAACGACCCTGGAAATTACTGCCGCCTTAGCCAGACAAGCCTTATCTGCAAAGCCATGGAGAGGATCATAATGGACCTCATAAATAAAGACATAGGGAATTTGCAGACTTTGGATCCATCCCAGTTTGGCTTTGTCAAAGGCAGATCATGCCTTCTAAACTTGGTTGACTTTTTCGAAACAGTCACCAAAGCCATTGATGAGGGAAAGGCAGTCCATACAGCCTACCTCGATCTGGCAAAGGCCTTGATACAATACCCCACTCGGGTATCATTGAAAAACTCATCAGCTTAAATGTTAACCCATACATCACAAGATGGGTTGCAAACTGGCTGAGTGACAGAACCCACAGGGTCAGAGTTGCTGGCGCCATGTCAGACTCAAAGCCTGTCACAAGTGGTGTACCACAGGGCTCAGTCCTGGGCCCACTCTTGTTTGGCATCTACTTTTCTGAAGTACAAGCAAACACAGGAGGGTTATGGCTGACAAAGTTTGCAGATGACTGCAAACTGGGCCATAGTAGAAAACACATCTGACACAGATATCCTTCAGAAGGGTCTCACAGAAACGGATAACTGGTGCCAGAGCCATGGCCTAAAGTTAAATGCCAAAAAATGCATAGTCATTCCCTTCGGGAAAAACAAGGTTACCCCTAGCTACCAAATAGGTGGCAATCCACTGAGCATAGAAGAAGTTATCAGGGACCTGGGGACCCAGGTTGATAGTAGTCTGTCATTCGACACCCATGTAGCTAAAGTAGTTAGGAAGACCTTCTACATTGCCCACCTTATCATGAAGGGATTCTCATCTAGATCAAGGGAGGTCATAGTGTGCCTATACTCATCACTCATCAGACCAATGATTGAGTACAATGCCCCATTCGGAATGTATCTGACCCGACACTTGCAGCAGCTGGAGAGGCCACAAAAGTTCCTCACCAAAAGGATAAAGGGTCTCAAACATCTGTCCTATGCTGCCCGACTGAAAGAACTCCAGCTCTATTCAGTCGCCACCGCTTGCTCAGAGGTGACCTTTGCCTAACATACAAGGCCATGTCAAACCCAGATTTGATGAATATGCTTCACCTCAAAAAATCTAGATCCGTCAGAGCCACAAGGGCGGGAGACTTAAACCTCGACACGGCTATTAATAGGACGCGCTGGAGGGATAGATTCATCACCCAAAGACTCCCTCTGCTGTGGAATAAAATCCCGGTATATGTGAGGCAGAGCACCTCGCTGGCCTTGTTCAAGAGAAATCTTGACCAATGGATGGGAGATCGCAGATATACCCCAGGGATTACCTCAGTGTCACTGCTCAACAGAGGCACAGCAAAATAATGGGTATAGTTCCCCATACTAAGGGGGTGGCGTAAGCCACAAAACTATGGGCTAGGCTTGTAAATGCCCTCGGGCAGATAGCCTAGTATGAACCTATGAACCTATGAACCTATGAACCTGTCTGACTTTTAGTAAGACCTTGGAGAGTAGAGGCAGAGTAGGAAAGGCATAGACTGACGGGTTTTTCCAGCTGAAGGATAGAGCATCCACTTTCCATGCTTTTTTGTGATAAGTTCTTGTGCAGAATTTGTCCAACTGATAATTTTGGGGAGAGGCAAATAGATCTATGTCTGGGCTCCCCCATTTCTGTGTTAACATGCTGAAGATTTGTGGATCCAGTTTCCATTTGTGCGGGTCTATAAGATTTCTGCTTAGGTCGTCTGCCAGAGTATTTTGCTTTCCTGGCAGGAATTGAGCTTGAAGATGTATTTGGTAAGTCAAGGCTGTGTTCCACAAGGTCATAGCTAGTCTGCAAAGGGGGTAGGAATGTGTACACCCCTGCTTGTTTATGTACCACATAACTGTGGTGTTGTCAGTCTTTATCAGTAGTTGTCCTGGATAAAGTAAGTCTTTGAAGGCTGTCAGAGCATTCTGAATAGCTAGCATTTCTTTCTGGTTGATATGCAGATGCATTTGGTTAGGACTCCATTTGCCCTGAATGCATCTCCCTGCCAGGTGGGCCCCCCAAGCATAGTCTGATGTGTCTGTAGTTAGGGTTCGGGTGGCAGGGGGTAGAGTGAATGACATTCCCTTGTTTTGGTGACATGTCTCTGCCCACCAAAGAAACTCCTGTCGTAGGCAGGGAATGAGAGGAATCATTGTTTCCAGGCTGTGACAATGTTGACTCCATAAACGTTTTAGGTACCATTGAAGTTTCCTCATATGCAGTCTCGCATATGGAATTTGTAGAATGCAGGATGCTATGAACCCCAAAGCCTGCAGAATTTGTCTTGCAGAGGGTATCTGTTGCCATTTGTTTGAAGTATGTTGTCAGTTGCCTTTGCTTGTCTGGCGTGAGGTAAGCCATCTGGGCACCAGTTGTGATTTCTTTTCATTTATGGTGTACCCTAGGCATGCTAGAAGCCTTTTTACAAATGCCAGATGTTGAAGTAGAGTGTCCTTGTCCTCTGCTTGAATGAGATAATCATCCAGATACGGATAAATTTGAATGTTTCTTTGTCTGCAGAATGCAATTACTGGTGCCAGACACTTTGTAAAGATCCTGGGCGCAGTAGATAAGCCCAAGGGCAGTGCAGAGAATTGGTAATGCAAAAAACCTGCTTTGAAGCGGAGGTATCTTCTGCATGATTCCCTTATTGGGATCTGCAGGTATGCCTCTTTTAAGTCTAGAGTTACTAACCAAGCATTCTTGCCTAGCATAGGCAGTAGCTGTTGTAAAGCCAGCATTTTGAATTTTGGAATGTCCAGGAATGTGTTCAGAATTGATAAGTCCAGAATTGGATGTCATGAATTGTCTTTTCTGGGTACCAGGAAAAGTCTTGAATAAAAACCTTGTCCTTTTTCCCTTTCTGGTACCGGTTGAATAGCCCCCATATCCATGAGGGACATGACTTGTTTTTGGGCCTCTGACCACTGGTTTGGTGGCAGATCCAGCCATCCGTTTGGAATTGGCAAAGTATGGAAATGAAGTCTGTACCCCTGGGATACTATGTTTAATACCCACTTGTCCTGGGCAATTAACTGCCAATTTTGAGAATGAAGTGCTAGTTTTCCCCCCAAGGCGGCTGTTAAAAGATAAGTGCTTGGAGATGGTATTGGAAAGTTATTGAGACTACTTTCTGTAGAGTTGTGCTTTGTTTCCTCCAGATTTGGAGGTGGAGGCACCCCATTGCTTTGACCTTTAAGAACCCTGTGATTGATTATCTGGAGCCTTTTGAGTGCCTGGGTTTGCCCTGAGTGGCTCTGCTGGACACAGGAAAGGACCAATTTTTAGTAGGCCAGTGCCTACTGAACCTGGGTGGCTGCACTTGCAAGAAATCTTTTACAGTTTACATGGCTTTAGCTTTGTCTTCCATTTTCTTTAAAACCTCTTCTGCCTTATTACCAAACAGAGTATCATGCTGCAAAGGGGCATCCAACAATTTAGCTTTAACATGATCAGGCAGATTTTGCTCCTTGAGCCAGGCATGTCTTCTAATCACAGATCCAGTAACGGCAGCCCTACAAGAGGCCTCCAAGGAATCAAAACCACATTGCAAAGTATGCTTTCCAACCTGTTCTGCTGAATGCAATAAATCCTGTAACTCTATTTTCCACACAATCAGAAATCAACAACATTTTCTGTTTCAGTAAGCCCATAACATGCTGTTGATATTTAAGCATATGAAACTGGCAGTTTAAAGCCCTGATTGCCAAGGATGCAAACGTATAAATCTTCTTACCCCATCTATCCAGCGCCCTGGAATCTCTATCAGAAGGGGTAGGATTTTTTGGCTGTAGAAGCCTTAACACCCTTGGGATCCTGAGAAATAGTTTCAGGATCAGCAGCAGGATTTTTGAAAAGAAATTTGTAGGAGTCAGGAACCCTGTAATATCTGTCTGGCTTACTAGGAACCAGAGGCAGGGAATCAAGACCCATGCTTGATTCAGAGAACACATCAACAACAATGTCAAATACAGGAGGTATTGCCAAAGGCCTATGCTGAGGAAGAAGATGGAAATCCCTAAGCCTCTTTTTTGCCTTCAGAGAAGTCTTGACTCTCCCAGTGAAAATTTTCCCTTAAAGTATGCAAAGTCTCTCCAAAACAGTAATCCTCAGGGGGAGATGCAGATGGGATGGATTCCTCTGCATCAGAATCCTCATAGGGTGGAATAGAACATTCCCGATCAGAAGAGGAATCAGAAGAAATGGAAACTTGATCTGAAGATTCATAATCAGTGCCTTGCCTAGGCCTCTTAGCAGGAGGGGGTTGGGAACCCCTGATCAAGGTAATTAAATCCTCAGCCATTTTGATCATCTGTTTTTTAGGCATAGGGGCCTGAGCACGTGGCTCATGCGTCAGTTTTTTTTAGACATAGAAGTTGTTTTTGACCTTGCGTTTTTGCTGCTGGCGTCAGTTTAATATAAAAATGTTGAGGCCTGAAAACACCCTCAGAAGCCGGTGCCTGCTCAGCGGCTCTGGACCCATCCAGGGGAGAGACATCCGCGAGTTCAATACTCTGAGAATCTCGTGGCATACCGGACAATGAATGGGTCTCGGTAGAGGCCTGCTACTCAAAAGTAGCGGGTATCAGGGACTGCGAAAGCGCCTCACTGAGTACCGGTGACTGGCTTAGAAGTTTCATCGTTGGTTTTGGACCTTGACGGTCTGTCTCTGTCTTTTTCCTTGCGTTTTTTTGTGAACTCCGGTAGTCGGATTGCTAACCGACGACATTTCAGGATAGTTAAACCTTGAACCAAAATATTTAGAAGCAAAAATATACCAACGCTTAATAGTGCGTTGGTTAAATCTAGCACAAAACCGACAGCAAGGCACGTTGTGATCAGGGCCTAGGCAAGAAATGCAGTACAAATGAAAATCCTTATGAGGTATTTGCTTCCCACAAGTAATGCAATTATTAACTTTTACTGACATCGGTAAGGAGCAAGAAAAAGTTTCCCCAACGGGGTACTTCGCTTTAGTTTGAAGACTTCGGTTCTGAAACTCGAGTACGAAAATTTCAGGAGTCTGCCAACTGGCACTTGTGAACTGCTTCTGCTTCGGGCACCACACGGCAAGAAAGACTGAATAAAATGGCGTCGGCTGCATGTTTTATACCCCTGACGACCTGACATCCTGACGTCATGGAAGAGGAGACAGCAATTGACACAGGACCCAAGGCTTTGTTATTCAGGCTGACTGAGGGAAATCTGCCAGCAGATTACTCAAATGTAATGACTGCAACAGTGAAACACAAAGAACATTAGACTTTTTGGGTGACTTAGTTAATAGTAGATGGGATTACACTGTGTAATGTTTCAAACCCTTCTACATGCAGCATGGAGATCTTTTCCTATTTTGGGTTGGCTAGGCTTAGAAGTGGAAGAAACAGAGGAGGATTATAAATGTCCACAAAAGCTGAGAACCTGCTTCCTCTAAAGGAGGAGGTCATCGACCAAGTCATCAGCCAGCTACAAAGAAAGGATTTCTCCAGAAATGCCATCCAGGATCTTTTTACTGAGATCCTCCTTAGAAAGAGGATTACCTCAGCCATGCCATCCTGCACATGCACACAACTAGGCCTCCACCCACCTCTAGCTACTGCATCTGTACAGCTAAAATTACAACAGAATATATAATAGACTTACTGCAGATGCTATACACAGTCTTCCTACAAGGTCTGACTTGAATTGTAACTTTAGGAGGTCTTCATGCTTTTGCAATGCCCTCCTACACATGTCAGACTGGAAGTGGGACATATAAGAAATTAGAAATAGTTGAGAACCCTCACTCTCAATGTAGCAGAGGAATAAGTGCTCTTGCCTCATATGTCCAAAGCCCTGGACTCCTTGTCAGGTATCAAGATGGCACAGTGCTGTAGTCTCTGGGAGATGTGATGGACCAGAGAGATCTTACAGGAGTCAGCATTAGGATGCTTCATTAATGGGTCTACCCAATTATAGATTCATAAACTGTTACTAGGCTAATGATCTGGGGGGCTTTCTAAGTCTAGCCAAGTTTTCTCAAAAGAATAATGATGTCCTGTATCCAAATCCGACACTGAATGCCAGGCATTTATAAGACATCTCTGTCCATAAGGGACATGGCTGCCAGGCCCACTGTAAATTTCCTATTCCTGTCCACTTGATTAGATTGTGCTTAAACTGGTTAACAGACAAACTCAGCTTCACATGAATGGGAAGCCTGTTCCATAGGACAAACAGTCTCTGGGACACATATCTTCTCTCCAGCATGTTCAGTTTAAGTCCCTAGACCTTGTACTTCTGGTATTCTTTGACATACGAATATGTAGAAAATTCATAAGTGTGGAGTCTGCAGAGGTGTTGTAAACTAGGCATAGATCACCTCTTAGCAGTCTGTAGGAGACTGAGTAGAGGGAAAGGGATTTTAAGCTAGGTATAGATCACCTCTCAGCAATCTGTAGGAGACTGAGTAGAGGGAAGGGGATTTAAGACGCTCTGCCTTGTATTCTTTTTGTAAGGAACCTTTGATGTCCCTCTAGTTGCTGCAAATGCCTGGCCAGGTACATACTGAAAGGAGCACTGTACTCTATGATTGGTCTAATAAGGGCAGAGCGCAGTGGGATAATTACCTCTTTGGACCTAGATGCATTCCCTTACTTATAATTTGCGCAACATAAAAGGATTTCCTCACCACTGAGGCCGTGTGGTTGTTGAAGGTAAGGCTACTCTCTAAGTGCATGCCCAGATCTCTGACCACTGGGTTGACTCTTTAAGGTGTATTATCAACATGGTAATTAGCTGGGATGGTTGACTTCTCAAAGGGTACAATTATGCATTTCTTAACATTGAGTTTAAGACCATGGCTTTGGCACCATTTACTAGTCAGAGATGGACCTTCCTGAAGAAATCTAGTGTCTGCAGTGGAGTCAATGATAACCCCCAGCTTGCATCCATCTGCAAACTTAGTCAGCCATAAACCTTCAACATTTGCTTCCATATGCCCCAAAAAGGAGTGGGCCCTGGGGGACTCCGCTAACAGCTAGCCTCTTGGTGGAGGTAGCCTCATCTTTTTTGACCTCCTGGGTCTTATTGGTCAGCCAGTTGGCTATCCAGTGGGCGATAAAAGGGTTTAAACCTAAATTAGTTAGCTTTTCTATAATGCCTAAATGGGGTATTGTATCAAAAACCTTGGCCAATCCAGGTAAGCTGTGTGCACAGTCTTAACTTCATCCAATGCTTTGGTGACCCTCTCAAAAAAAATTCACCAGGTTTAATAGCCATGACCTTCCTTAACAAAGCCTAACTGTGATGGGTACAGCATTTGCAGGTTACCTATGTCCTTATTTATCATGTCCATGATGATTCTTTCCATGGCATTACATATGAGGCGAGTAAGACTTATGGGCCTGTAGTTACCAGGATCAGTGGTTGGACCTCCTTTGTGCAGGGGAATAACTGCAGCCATCTTCCATTTCTTGGGCACAAAACCTGACTGAAGCCTCCAGCTGAAAAGCGATTTAAGTGGACCAGAGAAGTCATGTTTCATGATATTTATTAAACATCCGGGTTGTTATCAGGGTCCATCAATGCAGTGTTTTTGGCCTTGGAAAATGCAGCTGCTCCTTAGTAATGGTTGGGGGGACTTTGTTATGTGGTATTTCCTTTGGATTATTGAGAGGGAGAGTTGGGGGAGAAATTTGAACTGAATCTGTCAGCCAAAAGGTTCACAAGGGCCTTTGGTTCAGTGTGGGTGATACCATTTACAATAAGTTCTGCACATTGTTGTGCATTTCCTCCGAGGTTACGGAGATAGCTGTAGAAAACTTTATGGTTATCCTTTGCCTGAGAAGCTATTTTTTTCTTCAAATTTACTCTTTGAAGTATTAACTAACCCTCTTAGCTGCCTGTATAGATTGGTCAGGGGGCTGGGAATGGTAGAGTATATCATTGTTGTTGCAGTCCTGACTACTGGGAATTCTCAACAGAAACCCTGGACATTCATCCTGATTTCCAGTGCTGATAACTCTTCCTTCTCCAGTTATAGGTTCATAGGTTCATAGGTTCATACTAGGCTATCTGCCCTAGGGCATTTATAAGCCTAGGCAGAGTGTGTTTGGCTTTCGCCACCCATTTTAAATTAATTTTGCTATGCCTTTTTTTGAGGTTAGTATACTGTGCCTCTGTCTAACAGTGACACAGAAGTGATAGCCGGGGTAAACCTACGATCTCCCATCCACTCATCAAGATTCCTCTTGAAGAGAGTCAATGTGGGACTCTGCCTAACCTGGACTGGGATTTTATTCCAGAGTGAAGGGAGCCTCTGGGTTATGAATCTGTCCCTCCAGCATGTCCTATTTATTTCAGTGCTGAGGTTCAAGTCTCTCGAGCGCGTAGCTCGATGGGATTTGGATTTTCTGAGGTGCAGCATGTCCATTAATTCCGGGTTGGACATGGCTTTATACGTCAGGCACAGATCGCCTCTGAGCAGGCAGTATGCCACTGATTAGAGCTGGAGTTTCTTTAACCGGGCAGCATATGGCATCTGTTTGAGCCCCTTGATCCTCTTGGTGAGGTACTTTTGGGGGTCTTTCCAGTTGCTGCAGGTGTCTGGTAAGGTACATCCCAAAAGGGGCATTGTACTCAATTATGGGCCTGATGAGGGATGAGTAAAGAGGCACGATGACCTCCCCTGATCTAGATGTGAATCCCTTCATGATTAGGTGGGCTATATAAAATGTTTTTCTAACCACTTTGGCCACGTGGTTGTCAAATGAGAGATTGCTATCAACTTGGGTCCCTAATGACTTCTTCTGTACTTAATGGATTACCACCTATGTGGTAATTTGTGGGCACTTTGTTTTTGCCAAAGGGGATGACTATACACTTTTTGGTGTTTAGCTTGAGGCCATGGCTCTGGCACCAGTTGTCTGTTTCTATGAGGCCCTTTTGGAGGATGCTTGTGTCGGCTGGAGAGTTGATTATGGTGCCCAGTTTGCAGTCATCTGCGAACTTGGTCAGCCACAGTCCTTCCGTTTTCGCCTGTACCGAGAAATATATACCGAACAAGAGAGGTCCCAGGACTGAGCCTTGTGGGACGCCACTTGTAACTGGTTTGGAGTCTGACATGGCTCCAGCAATTCTAACCATGTGGGTTCTGTCCTTGAGCCAGTTTGCAACCCATCTAGTGACATAGGGGTTTATATTTAAGCTGGTGAGCTTATCTATAATGCCCGAGTGGGGTATTGTATCAAGGCTTTTGCGAGGTCCACGTAGGCTGTGTGGACCACCTTCCCCTCGACAATGGCCTTGGTGACTGTTTCAAAGAAATCGACCAGGTTTAACAGGCAGGATCTGCCCTTAACAAAGCCAAACTGGGTAGGATCCAGTGTCTGTAGGTCCCCAATATCTTTATTTATGAGGTCCATGATGATCCTTTCCATAGCTTTGCAGACCAAGCTAGTC
Source organism: Protopterus annectens (assembly GCF_019279795.1). Classification (NCBI taxonomy): domain Eukaryota; kingdom Metazoa; phylum Chordata; order Ceratodontiformes; family Protopteridae; genus Protopterus; species Protopterus annectens. The sequence goes on along the minus strand of NC_056746.1, from coordinate 489,254,330 downwards.
AGGCTTATGGGGCGATAGTTTCCAGGATCCGTTGAGGCACCACCTTTGTGGAGAGGGACCACTGTTGCTGTACGCCACTCTTTGGGTACATATCCTGTAGTAAGGCTAAGACTGAACAGTAGTTTTATGTTTGGGTTTAGCTCTTCTTGGAGTTCATGTAGGACGCAGCCTGGGTCACCATCTGGTCTCATTGATGCTGTGTTTTTTGCTTTGGAGAGGCGGCTCTTACCTGAGCATCTGAGATGTCAGGGGCAGCACTCTGTTGGGATAGATATTTGCCCTTTGGTGGGGAGGGGGAGAAGTTTGCACTGAAGCTGTCAGCTAGGATGTTGGCAATGTCTGTGGGCTCGTGTATTTTTGTCATTTTGGACTAATTCTGAGCATATCTGGGAATTCCCACCCAGGTTCCTAACATAACTAAAGAAAGCCTTGTGATTATCCTTAGTGTCCTGTGCAATTTTTCTCTCGAAGCTGGCCTTAGACGATTTTATGAGTGCCCGTAGTTTTTTGCTAATACTGATCAGAGATGCCTTCCCTTTTTGGGATTTTGCTCTATCATGTAGTAGCTTCCTCCTTCTATTGTATAGTTTGTTTATGGCTGGGGTCCACCAGACAGGACGTCTGCCTTTGGAGGATTGGGTCTTGGTTTTATTTGGGATTGCATGATCCATGCATTCCTGAAGGTGTTCACAGAATGCGTTTATAAAGGATTCTGCGGTCTGGGCCGTATTTTCCACAGGCCCGGGGGCTTTGAAGGATTTCGCCTCGGTTTTGAGGCGTGTCAAATTTGCTTTAGAGAAGTTTTTCACTGTGGTTTTCTGGGCAGGGGGTGGGGTCGGGATGTGAATATCCAGTGAGATTAGTTTATGGTCTGATCTTACCAGTGAGGGATGCACTTCTGGTCTGGAGCATAGTGTCCCCATGTTGGTGATGATCGGGTCCAGTATGTTTTCCCCTCTTGTGGGAGTGGTAACAAGTTGTTCCATAGCATTTGAGTTTATAAATTCTACGAACTTTTGGGCTAGGGTGTTGGAGCTAGAGTAATGCTCCCAGTCTATGTTTGGGTAGTTGAAGTCGCCCAATATAATGGTGTTTGGAGAGACCTTCATATTTTCCAGTATTCTCAGGAAGGCCGAGTGGGGTTCCTGTGTTGGGAAGGGTGATCTGTAGCAGGCTATAAACTGGAAGGCAGTTTTACCCACAGTTAGTTGCACATGGATAGTCTCTGATGCTTCGTGCTGTGCCACCAACCTGGAGGTGTGGGTATCTTTGACGAATATTGATACTCCCCCTCCTTTTGTGGTTCGGTCCAAGTTTTGGGGCCGAAAAGCATGGTATGAGGTATAACCTGGTAGTGCTGGGGTGCTCTCGGGAGCCTTGAACCAGGTTTCTGTTACTGCACAGATATCGATGTTCTCCATGCTAAGGAGAGTTTCGAAAAGTGCATCTTGAGGTTTAGACTTCTGGCATTGAGTAGCATTACTCTTAGTTTCTTATCCCTTGTGATACCTATGGAGGTGGGTTTGTCTTTTGAGCCTTGCCTAAAAAAGGCACTATGGGGGTAGCAAGAGCCTTTGCCAATATCCGAAAGCCCAGGGTTGACAGGTGCAAGCTGTCCCTAGCGAAGCATCGTGGCTTGTCGAGCATGTCATCCCAGGCTGACAGGCATTGGATCCCCTTTGAATGACACCAACACTTAAGCCAATTGTTGAAATTGATCATCTTGTCTTCATATTGTGGCATCATTCTTGGTGAGGGTAAGATGCTACTCAAGGTCAGGGTCATACCGGCCTGGGCTACATGCTCAGAGAGCTCCTCTATGTCTCTTTTCATGTAGTCCAGGGAGGTACGTCTCAGGTCATTCACACCAGCATGGACAATGACTGAGTCATATTTGTACTTGCCTTGGAGTGACTTGAGTGCTTGTGTTATGTGGTGGATCCTAGCGCCAGACAGGCAGCTCACCGTGACCTTCTCCTTGTTCAGCCTGGTGAGCGGGACGTCAGTGTGCCTGATGATAGAGTCATCTATTACAAGTGTATCAGATGTGTTGTTTAGCCTTAAGGGCTGTGACTGTTCGGCACACTGGCTTTGTGAGCTATGTGTTGCACGTGTTTTGTTTTGGGGTAGCGGTTGCTTGGGTGTCTGCTTTGGAGGTCTCTGCTGCTTAGGCAGATTTTTATTTAGAGCCTCCGAGTATGTTTTTGTGTGTTTATGTGTTTGGTTTGTTGTCGCGGATACCCTCCCATTGGGGATGTTAGGAAGCTCACATATGTCATATTACAGCTTTCCTTCCCAGTTAATCAGACCATGACCAATGAAAGCTAGGCATGGAAACCAAACGAGACAAGAGCGAATTACAGAAAGATATTCTCATTCACTAAAGAAAGAGAAGACAGAGAGAAATTGTAATCCTAAACTCTCATTTAGACCTATTCAGGCCCAATACCCTTAAAGGAAGAAGGGGAAAGGAAAAGACTGAGGACAGAAATGCATATAGGAAGAAATGTATCTACCTGAGGGAGAAAGCATCCACTGTCCAAGCCTTCTTGCAGGGTGCTGTTATATAGAACATTTTCAATTGTCTATGGTTTGGGGATGTAAACAGGAATGTCTCTGAAACAATTCACCTGTGCACTCGCTGTAAGAAGCGTCCCTTTGTATTGTCCATTCATTTAGGTCAGCCTTAGATCTGTTGAGTTATTCTGCCACAGCGTTTTGATGCGAGTCAGTGTAGACTGCCTTTACAGTAATTTGGGATTACCATAGCTGGTTTCAGGCAGTCATGTTTAGCCTGCAGTATTGTCTGTGACTACCTGTAGGAGATCCAGTTTCCTGCCCACACTGGTTTGAAAGCTTTAACAGCCTGATTCAAAGTCATCATCTCTTTCACATTTATGTGTGCCCTTCTTTGGATTACATTCCACAATCTCTGAACTATGAATTCCTGAGGAAATGCCCCCTAAAGTAGGTCTGAAGCATGTGGTGTCAGGGCATGTATCGCACAGCTCTGAGGCACTCTCTGATTAATTGCCCTCTGCCACCCAGGACCAGGGTGAGGAAATATCTTTCCAGACTCTCCACTTTCTCTTATAGAAGAGATGTCTTCTGATAGCAGGGGTTTGGCCCAGAGCCCAGGAAAACCTCTCACTTGAAATGGGTAACATTCATTTTTTTTGTATATAAAAGGAGAACCTGAAACTTTGATTGCATTCTTTGAGGATGGCAAGGGCCCCAGCCACCTCCTTCCAGAAGACGCAGCAGCCAAGCCAAAGGGCAACAAGGGAGGATGACAGTGTCAGCCCTGTGCTTTGTATATAAGAAAGTGCCTGTAATATCTGAAGAGGAATGCAACAGTAAGCAATCCTGAGATCTAAGTTAACCAGCAGGGCTTAAGGGAGCAGGAGGGATAAAAAGACTTGAAGGGTTGACATTCTGAATTTTGTGATATTGAGGAACATACTGTCTCCTGAAAGTTCTAGAACAGGTCTCCAAGTTCCTTTGTTCCTGGGTACTAAAAGAGCCCTGAGTTTTTTTTCTCTTATGGGTACTGGCTCTAAGAGCACTAATGCAAAATGGTCCTAAAAATGGGAGAAATTGGGTGTTTTTTTTATTTTTGGGTGGGAGTCCTGACATCTTTGGCCTTTTAACAATCTGTAATTTTAACTCCTGGAAATGATTTACAGGCTCTACTTGTTCTGTTGGATAATCTTTCACTTTTGGGTTGAGGGATGGATGAAGGGGGGAGTGTGGGTGTGAGGTGGAATAAGATGAAGAGTGAAGGAGAAAGTTTATATATCCACTGTTGCTTCCAGGGGGCTAAAGACCAATGGGGTCCCCCAGGCTTTTCCTTATTTTCTTCTGGACACTTTCTTATACTGCCCTCTTAGGTTCATAAGTTCATAGGTCGGTACTAGGCTATCTGCCCTAGGGCCTATACAAGCCTACCCATAACAATTCCCTGGCTATTTCTTCCCAAATTATTTACTTCCCTGGACCCGTCTAGTAGGGCAATTGACATGATCCCCGGTGTGAATTTCCTATCTCCCATCCAATCATCAAGGTTCCTTTTGAAGAGGGCCAAAGAGGCGCTCTGTATTGGCAGTCTATTCCAGAGTCTGGGGAGTCTCTGGGTCAGGAACCTATCCCTCCAGCATGTTTTGTTCATTGTGATGACAAGGTTTAGATCTCTGGAGCATGTGTCTATGAGGGATTGGGATTTCTTTAAGTGTAGCATGTCCAACAGCTCTGGTTTGACATGGCTTTGTATGTTAACCAGAGATTGCCTCTGAGTAGAAGATATGCAACAGTTTATAGGTGGTGTTTTTTTAGACGGTCAGCATAGGGCATCTGCTTTAGGCCTGTGATTCTTTTAGTGAGGTACTTCTGAGGCCTTTCCAGTTGTGCAGATGTTTTGAGAGGTACATACCAAACGGGGAATTGTATTCTATAATTGGTCTAATGAGGGATGAGTACAGTGGGACAATGACCTCTTTTCTGGATGAAAAGCCCTTAGTGATGAGGTGTGCCAGATAGAAGGATTTCCTGACTGTTGTGGCGATGTGGTTATCGAAGGTGAGACCACTGTCCACTTGTGTCCCTAAGTCTCTTATCAGACTTTCGGTGTTTAGTGTACTGCCACCTATGTGGTAATTCACAGGTACATGTTTTTTTCCCAACGGGGATAAATATACATTTCTTGCCATTAAGCTTGAGCCCATGGCTCTGGCACCAAGCATCTGTTTCTGTAAAGCCCTTTTATAGGTTCATAGATTAGTACTAAGCTAACTGCCCTTGTGAGCCATTTTAAGCCTAGCCAATTATCCCTTGTGAGACTCAAACCCTGCACCTTGTATTTGTAAGGCAAACACCTTAACCATTAGGCCACCCTCCCAACTGTCTACATCTACAATGAATATCTACATAATTTGGGGATTCAATAATGGCTCCCAGTTTGCATTCATCTATGAACTTTGTTAGCCACAGTCCTTTAGTGTTAGCCTGTACTTCAGAGAAGTAGATACCAAACAAGAGCGGTCCCAGGACTGAACCCTGAGGTACTCCACTTGTCACTTGTCTGGAGCTGGATTTGGAGTCGGCTACTTTTACAGTGTGGGTTCTGTCAGTAATCCAGTTGGCAACCCATCGAGTGACGTAGGGATTAACGCCCAGCTTAGTAAGTTTATCTATGACTCCAGAGTGGGGGATGGTGTCGAAGGCCTTGGCAAGGTCCAGATAACCGTGTGGACCACCTTACCCTTGTCCATGGCTCTTGAGACTGATTCAAAGTTGTCAATCACGTTCAGGAGACAAGATTGGCCCTTCACGAACCCAAACTGCGTGGGGTCCATTGTTTGAAGTTTGCCAATGTCTTTATTTATAAGTTCCATGATAATACGTTCCATGGCCTTGCAGATCAGGCTCATCAGACTGATGGGGCAGTAGTTCCCAGGATCCAAGATGGATTCCCCCCCTTGTGGAGTGGGATAACTGTAGCTGTGCGCCACTCAGTGGGCACGAAGCCTGAGGTGAGGCTATGATTAAACATGACACTTAGGTGAGGTGCCAGTTCATTTTGTAGTTCATGTTGTACACAGCCTGGGATGTCGTCTGGTCCCATGGATGCTGTATTCTTAGCTTTGGAGAGTATTTTACCTGTGTGGTCGTTATTACCAGAATTTGGCAATCATTTGGTATTAGGATGGGCCCTTTATGGGGTGAGAGGGTGGTGAAGTTTGCACTGAATTGATCTGCCAGGATATTGGCAATATCCTTGGGATCAGTACATTTAATGGCATTCTGTTGTAGCGCAGTGCAGGTCTGAGCATTGCCATTTAGATTCATGACATAGCTATAGAATGCCTTGTGGTTGTATTAGGAAAATAAAATTGCCAAAGATTCCAAACTAGCTTTGGAGGATTTTATGAGGAATCTCAGCTTCTTATTGAGGCTGGTAAGGGAGTTTTTTGCATCCTGGGATTTTCCTCTTTTCTGCAACAGTTTCTTTCTTTTGCTGTAAAGTTTGTTTATGGCAAGGGACCACCAGATTGGCTTCCTTCTTTTGGAGGAGAGCATCTTGGTTCTATTGGGGATGGCACGATTCATGCACAAGTGGATGTGCTTGTACAGTGCCTTAGTGTAGGATTCAGCAGTCGAATTTTCAGTTCCCTTCTGCACGAGTGTCATGAAGTTTGTCACTTCTGACTTGAGTAGCATGAAGTTGGCTTTGGAGAAGTTTTTAATGTAGGTTTCCTTACTGGGGGGTGGGGGTGGGATGTGGATGTCAAGAGTGATTAGCTTATGGTCAGACCTGACCAATGAGGGGGTGACCACAAGTGTGGAGCATCGATTACCCATATTGGCAATGACCAGGTCTAGGACATTGGAGTCCCTGGTGGGAATAAGGATTAGTTGATCCAGGGTGTTGGAATTAATGAATTCCAAGAACCGTTGGGCAAAGATGTTGGTACACGAGTAGTTTTCCCAGTTAATGGCAGGGTAGTTGAAATCACCCAGTATTAGGGTGTTTGGTTGTATCTTAATATTTTCCAGTATGTTTAGAAAGGTGTAGTGAGACTCTTGGGGCATGGTGGGGATCTGTAACAAGCTATAATTTGGATTGCAGTTTTACCTAGTGTTAATTGCACCTGGAGAATTTCAGACACATCGTGTTGGGCAACTAGCATGGTGTTGTGAATATCCTTGGTGAATATGGACACTCCTCCACCTTTGGTGTTTCAGTCTTGGTTTGGTGGCCGAAAAGTGTGGTAAGGGTTCAGTTATTGCACAGATATCGATGTTCTCCATTTTTAGGAGTGCCTCGAGAGAGTGTATTTTGAGGTTTAGACTTCTAGCATTGAGCAGCATTACCTTCAGATTTTGCATGCTTGTACCTGTTACGGTGGTGGTTTTGTCCTTTGAACCTTGCCTAAAAAAGGCACTATAGAAGTGGCAAGAGCCTTAGCCAGTAACCTGAATCTCAGGGGCGACAGGTGCAGACCATCTCTGGCAAAGCATCGTGGTCTGTCGATCATGTCGTCCCAGGCAGACAGATGCTGGATCCCCTTTGAATGACAGCAGAAGCTTAGCCAATTGTTGAAGTCAATCATTTTGTCCTTATACTGTGGTATCATTCTGGGCGAAGGAAGGATGCTACTCAGGGCTATGGTCATACCTGCCTGGGCCACATGATCCAAGAGCTCTTCCATGTCTCTTTTCATGTAGTCCAGGGAGGTACGTCTCAAGTTATTCCCTCCAACATGGACAATAACAGAGTCATATTTGTACTTGTTGTGGAGTGACTTGAGTGCATGCGTTATGTGGCGGATCCTGTAACCCGACAGGCAGCTGACTGTAATTTTCTACTTGTTCAGCCTGTGAGTGGGACATCAGTGTGCCTGACTATAGAGTCACCTATGACTACAGTGTTGGGTACATTGTCTTGCCTTAGGGGCTGTTTTTGGGGTGGCACACTGGTGTTGTGAGCTATGTGACACTTTGGTTGTGATTGGTGTTTGTGTTTCAGCTTCAGAGGTCCTTGTTGCTTGGGCAGGTTAATGTTAAGGGCCTCCACATATGTGGGTTTTGTGTTGATATGTGTGGGTGTTGGTGGTGCAGGTTTAGAAGGGCTATGTGTTGCTTGAGGTGTAGTGTGGGTGTTAACCTCCTCTTCTTGACTGTCTAGCACAATATTAGGTGGCGAAAGCTTTGCTTCCAGTTTGGCTATGTAAGTGCATCTCTCACAGGTTGTAGTGTTGGGTGGTAGGAGGAGAGGGTTGTCTGTGTACATGAGCCCAGATTCACCAGGTAGACAGGAGAAATCACTGGAAGCTGACCCTTGGGCATGCCTGGTTTGGTGCTTTTTTTCTTTTGTAAAGTACAAGAGCTGTTTTCTCTTACCTTTGCAAGGTACTTTGCAATTATAGGCTGTTAAGTGCCTATGATTAATTTCTCCTTATTAACAAGGAGAGTTGAGTGATTGTATCAGTTTAAGACTTCCTAGTGCTTTCCAACAGGTTTTAAAGCAAGTGCTAGTCACAGGGATGCTTAAAGGTAAGATGAAAAAAAATGGTTTATCCGAAACACTTAGGAATTAGATGTGAAAATAGATAACTTAAGTTTTACCTGTCTAAAAAGTTAAGTTTTAGTGGAGAGTCACTATTTTTAAAACAGCAAGATAGATTGAAAGGGGGTGGTCACCACTGTATTCTGGTACTATGGAATACAGAAGGACGGCCAATAAATTTAAATAGTTGAAGGGGAATGATTTCACAAAATGATAATGTTGTGCTTACCCACACAAGCCAGTAAAAACAGAGAGGAAATGGGATATATGGTCAAATTAACATAAGGGGAAAGCAACTAGAAAGACAGTGGTGTTTAAGAACACTACAGTAACTGGGTGGGTAAAAAAATTCTGCCTGACTCACAAGAGACAGAGCTGTGGTCTCTTTTCAAGTTTTAATATGCAGTTAAAAGCAAAATACAAGTAAAACATAAGGTAAATAAAACAAATCACAGTATTCAAAATAGAAAAAGGCAATAAAGTAATACAACAAAATAAAAAGCAAACTAACCTCTCCCTCATAGCAAAGTGTAGCAGAGTCTGGGTGAGTCTTTCACTGGCTTTATTTTAGAATATCTGCAAAAGCAATGACCTGGATTACAGGGGTAGTTTATATGATACCTTAGTAAGGGGTGGGACTATTTAACATCCTGTAAATGTTTCCCCTTGTTTCCACTTTCCAGAAAATTTTACTGCCAGATTTTCCAAAGGTCAGCTTCTAGTCTAAAGGTGCACTAAAATGCAGAACTTTAACATCTTTTCGCAGTGCCTTTAGTTTCAGCCAGGAATGTCTTCTGATTACAGATTTTGTAGCTGTCAATCCAGAATTCTGCACCCACCAAGGAGTCACATACAGACTTAATATGGTGCTTTTCCCAATGACTGGCAGTTTGGGTGCACTGATCAATTTTTCCCTCTCCTAGATTTTCTCTCAGTTGGTCTAAGAGCGCTATTTTAAGCTTGATCATAGGCGTATGACATTTAATAGCCCTGAAGACAAGAACAGCAGCTATATAAACCTTCTTTCCAAATTTGTCTAGCACTAGCACTGTGCTTTACTTATCATTTGGGAGGAAACTGGAAACAGAAATCAATCTGAACCCATTCTTTGAATACACAGACTTAATTACATTGCTTGGATATGTTTGCATCTTTGTTTAAAAAGCTTGTCATTTAGTAATTATAGAATAACTTACATTAAATTAAAGGAAGCAAATCTAAATAGCACATACAACTGTGAAAAGGGTAAAGTGAGTATGTAAGAAAAAAACGAATGAATGAATATAATTTAAATGGCTAATTTAGTAAGCAATGATAATAAGCACTTACTCTAATGGTCTCCTAATGAACTATTTATGTGAGCTCTGTAATGGACATTGATGTTAAGTTTTAGTTTCTTAATTTTTTTATAATACTCATGTCTATAATGTTAGAATACAGCTGTTTGTCTGCACTAGCTCTTTCATTTAAGAATATAATGATAAAAAAATAAAACATTTACAAAAGGATCACTGCAAAATTCAATAAGGTAATGCAGATGTAATACGTGCAATACATTTTGCTCAAAAATATTTATTTTCTCACTCAGGGGAATATAATGAATGTCGCAGAAGCCACTACAAATATGTAAACACAAAGCTCAGTGTGCATTAATGTTAAGATATCACCAAACATGCCAAGAGAGGTTCTGAAGCTAGTGAGAAGGTTTCATCAAAAATGCCAATAAAGAAATGTCCCAGTGTTGTAGAGGTATAAAGCCCATACTACTTCCCAGATGACCTTTGTTCAATTAGCAGCATGAGTACTGGAATGACCAGGCAGAGGAGGAAGTAAGCAAGAAGCTGACGCTAGTTTGCCCATCCTGAGGGACAGGGAAGAAGCCTAAATTCACTACAATAGCAACACTAAGAGACTGGTGAGCTATGTGCTGCAAAAGGTTTACTGCTTATTTGGAAAATTTCAAATGGAACGAAGCAAGCACGCACCTTCCAAAGACAGTGACTGCAGAGCTTGCAAGGCTGCCATGGGGTTCTGGGGGGGGGGGGGTTGGGCAAATTCCCAGCAGCAATATGACACTGCACTAGCATCCTTAAACTTCTTATTGGACCTGGATACGGATATGTTGAGCCAAGGGGAGGCTAAAATGGACCTGGTGAAGGAGGAGAGCAGCAGATGGTCAGTTGCTGGGAGGTAAAAAAATGCCAAGAAAGGTGCTGAAGCAGTCACATTTTAGGGATACCTCCTTTGAAGATGAGATATCAAATAGCTATATGGGATCAAACTCTTACTGGTGGATTCATAAACCTAGTATGCAGTCCATTAATTACACAATATGCATTGTGGTACGTTTTCCATATAGAAGCAAGACTCATAAATTATAGCACACCTATGTTATGCCCTGTACAGACACAGCCTGCTACCTGTGAATTTTCTCAGCTGTGGTATATACTGATTCTATATGCCTCTGACCACAAACTACTGCATACAGTTTTAATCTGGTTTTACTACAGAATAGAATGACCCTAGATTTACTAACAGAATACCAATAACATTACTGCTATTTGGCAAAAAAATCTAACCTGTTCTTATTTACAAAATAAGTTAGTAATTGCACATACTTATTAGTTGGACTTTCCCTGTTAACAAAAATAAACTAAAATAAATACTTATTCTGTGGAAAGCAGTCGGCCCAATCACTTGATGGTTAAAGTCACCATGTAGTACTGTATTCTACTTGATTTCTATGTCCTGAAATATATTTCAGAAATCTTCATGTTTGGTCACTGATAAGGACTGGGTATACTGTGACCAAGTCTGATGAGTGGAATGCTTCTTAATGGCCTTTATTACTTTACTTTTATTTTATTTTACATTTGTTAACCTGGAAATTCTGACTGGACCCGGTCCATTTACAGTGGAGGCCCAGAGAGAAAAACTCCTAAACATTGGTTCAACAAATAGAGGCACTATAATAAAAAATAAAAATAAAAAATAACAAATAACAATAAAAATAAAAAATAATTTATGCAGTGCTGTGCAATAATCATGTAATGAATACAATGCGGGGTAGACATTTAACCATATACACACACTGAAATTATGTATCACATATTGGATGAAGTTAGCCATTTTCCATCAGAAAACAGTTAGAAATTTACATTTACATTTAATGTGCAGGTGTACACTGTTGTGACAAAGGAGAAGAGCAGAAGCCCTGCAATAGTAGCAGCCAGAGGAACTGGCTGGGTTTTCAACTGTAGAGGGTTAAGGTGAGTAGTTGGGAAGTTGGAAAGTGAAGGGGGAGATGGAAGAGTGAGGGTAAGTTAAGTGATACTGGGGCATAACCAGGTATTGAGTAGATGTGATTTGAGGGAGTTTTTGAATTGTGGGGTGGTAGGGGCAGTGGTCAGAGAGTGGGGAAGAGAGTTCCAGTTTTTAGCAACTGTGTGGGAATATAGTGCTTTTCCTGCAGTACTGTTTGCCCTGATGATGCAGAGGAAAGATTTTTCACTAGATCGGAAATGCCGATTTGCACTGTAGTGGGTAAAAAGATTGGATAATGAAGGGGGAGGGTTCAGGGTTCTTTAGGATGTTATAAGCAGTAACTAGCTGGTGGTAGTTAAGTAGCTGAGGTAACTCAAGCCATTTTAGTTATTTTAGTGCAGTACAGTGATGTGTTCTGTAAGTGGAGTTTGTAGCAAACTTGACTATCTTATTGTAACAGGATTCTAGTTTATCTAGGTCAGTCTTTCTAATATGGGTGAAATTAGGCGCTGCATACAGTAGTGTGGAGAGGAGATAACTCTGGGCAAGGGTGACGCTTGCTTGATGTGAAAGAAAGTTTTTGTGCCTATATAGTGTGCCTATTTTTTTATGAACCAATTTTATGGTATGGGAGATGTGGATATCAAAGTGAAGATTATTGTCAATTTCAATGCCCAGAAGTTTGGTTTGGTTAGAAGGGGAGATGGTAGTGCCGTCTTTAGATGTGATGGAGAAAGAGAGGGGAGCATTTGATTTATTAGTGGAAATAGTAGTAGCTTTGTCTTGGGATTTAGGATAAGTCGGATGCCCGAGATCCATTTTTCTACAGAGTTAAACATTTCCTGAGTAAGTTGCTGTAGAATGGTGGGAAATGAGGCAGTGCAGATCAGGGTTGAATCATCTGCATATTGAATAAGTGTGGCATACTGGGTTGAGCTATGAAGGTTGTTTATGAAAATAGAAAAGAGAAGTGGGCCCAGTACAGAGCCTTGTGGGACTCCTATGGCAGCTGGAAGTTGAGGGGATAGTGTTCCCTGCCATTGGACAGATTGTTGCCTGTCAGATAGGTAGCTTCTGAACCAGGCTAAGGTAGATGGGGTGAAAGATAGTGAGGTTACAAAATCTAGCAGGATGGAGTGAGGGACCATGTTGAATGCCTTTGAGAAGTCCAAAAAATGGCAGATATATATCTGTAATTGCTCCTGTGGAGATTAACTAGATTAGAGAAGGAAAGAAGAGCAGTGGTTGTGCTGTGATGTGGGCGGAAGCCGTGTTGTGTGGTAGAGAGGAGATGATGTGTGTTCAGGAATTTCATGACCTGCAAGTGGAATGCATTTCTCTAGAATTTTAGATAGGGGCATAGGATGGCAATAGGTCGGTAGTTGGAGAAGTCATAGGAGTTACCCCCTTTATGAAGAGGAATAATATAAGACACTTTTCAAAGTTTGGGAATATAGGATTCCTGTATGGAGTGGTTGATTAGGCTGGAGATGGGATATGACAGAGAGTCATTGGCCATTTTTAGTTAGGTAGCAGGTATGTTGTAGGCTGCAAGGGTGGTGGGTTTAAGCTTTAGAAGGAGTTTTTTAATTGTAGAGGTGGGGACAGGTGAAAGAGTAAAGGAGGGGGACCTTTCAGATAAATTGCATTGGGTTTGTGATGGGCTATGATTGGTTAACTGACTGGAGAGGGCTAGGATGGATTTTGTGAAGCAGTGATTAAATTGAGTGGCTATGTCTAAAGTACTTGTCTGTAGAATTTGGTGCTGGAGCAGTGGTTTTGCCTGGTTTTAGTAAGGAGTTAATAGAATGACAGAATTTGTGCGGATTTTTTGAATATTTGTTTTGGGCACTGAGGAAGTAGTTTTGTTTATTTTGTTTGGTTTTAGCCTTGGCCTGATTTCTAAGGTGTTGATAGTTTTGCTTGGAGCTATTTCACTCTTCCAGATTTTCCAGGCTTTATCTCTGGCTTTTAGTAGGGCTCTAGTGTGTCTACTTAGCCAAGATGCATAGTTAGCTTTCACGCCAATTTTCCTACTGGGGGCGAGTCTGTTAAGAACATTAATAAACAGTGTATTAAAGTAGTCTACTGCCTGGTCTAATCCTAGGGTTCGTAGTGGTTCCCAGTTGCAGTGGCTGAAAACAGTATTGAGGTATTGTGGGGTAAAGGTTGCGGTCATCTCGTATTAGTTTATAAACAATAGGTTTGGGTAGGTTGGAGTGTTTGCGTAGTAGGAAGTGGTGAGATGGTCACTGACACCATCTGGGAGGCAACCTATGTGATAGTTTTGCTTGGGGTAGTTGGTTAGAGTCCAATCGAGAATAGATTTTTTATTTGACTTTTTGTCTATTTTAGTGGGCTCTTCAATGAGTTGAGAGAACCCATATAGATTAATATGCTTAGTGGGGTTGTTGGAATCACAAGCTGTCCAGTCAGTGTTTAGGTCACCTAATAGGATAGTTTTTTTGTGGTAGGTTATCTTTTGCCCAGTGTAGGATTTCTCCTATTATGACAGAGTTATTACCTGGGAGTATATAGCAGCACAGAATATTGATTTTCTTTGTGTTATTTATGGAAAGGATAGTAAGCAGGGTTTCGGCAGTTTGAAATTTGGGTGGTGTGGTGTGGAGGAGTTGGAGGTTCAGGGTGTTTTTGAAGAGAATGGCTACCCCACCTCCTTTTTGCCTACTCTATCTGATCTTAAGGTATTATAACTTGGGGGAGAAAGTCTTCATCTTGGATGCAGGGGTTTAGCCATGTTTCTGTGATTGTCAGTATGTCAGGGGTGCAGTGAGCTATAAATGCATGCAGTTCAGATATTTTGTTGGTGCTACTTCTTATGCTGCTATTAAGAATCAGCAGGTCAGATGTCTGATTGTGAAAAGACCTGGATTTAGGTGTATATCACCAGAGGATAGTAGTTTCTGTATGAATGATAGTATGTGCTTTGTAATGTTTGTTTGTGGGTTGGCTCTATGTGAGTTTTTTCTAGTTATGTCTTGGTATCAAGTTGTTGTGTGAGTAATGTGTAGTAATAAGATTTAGAATAGTAGGGCAGATGTAGAAGTTTGTGTGAGTTTGTGAGGGTGGGGAAATGTGTGATATGTGTTATTGTGTAGAGGCAGGTTTGTTTGTACGGATGTGAGAAAAGCTAGTGATACAAGTGCTAGTGATAGGGATGATAGTGTTGTTAGCATGATTGTATGGCAGAGATGCTATGGTGATGGTACGTGATTTAGGTGAATGAGGTAATATGGTACTTTGGTTGGTTGGGTGACGGGTGGAGGTGTGTCAATCAAATGTCTTTGGGAGTGGTGTACGTAATTGAAGTGGATGTTGAGTAAGTGATTGGTGAAGATTGAGGGTGGGCAGTTTGGTCAGGTGATTAGGGCTTGGAAATAAATCTAGGGATAGTGGGGGTGGGTGGGGAATGGGGGCAGGGTAGGGGAGCGAAGTGAGGCGAACGAAGTGGGGCTGACCAGACCACAAGGTTTTGAGAAAACAATCAATCAAATACCCCTTTTCCTTACCTATTCATTACCTAAGAAACAAAGGCCAAAGTTCTCCTGGCAACCAGATATATAAACAACAAACTAGACCCTTACATGAAGCCAGTTGTCACCGCTACCAAGAGGGAACTCCTTGGCTTGTACTAGAGTAATATACAGGAATGTTAAGGATCCAAACCTTGAATCAACATCCTTTATCTGCTACCATGAGGCAACAAGGGTGATTCATGATCCTTTTTCCTTTGAATTTTGAGATTATCAGAGGAATCAGGGGAAAGGAGAGCAGATGTACAACAATCTTCCCTCCTATGGGAAGAAGAACTCATGCACTGCAAGGTTCCCCATGCCCCAAAAGGCCAACAATTAAAGGGAGAGACCAAAGTGGTAAAGAAGTCAGTCCCCACAGTAACCCAGTCCTAGAGGTTCCTGACTATGTAGGATTTATAAATATTTGGCTCCAAAAGAAGACCAGATCTGTGGCTCAGGAAGTTCACCAATATATCTGATGCCCTTGGAATGTGAAGGTCTGTGAGATTTATGTCCTGCCTGGGCCAACCTCCACATATACATCACCTTTCTGCACAGGAGTATGGCAGTATGTTGTCCTGCTTATGAAAATATCATACATGGACTGGTTGCCTAAGAAAAGTATTGAAGCTCTGGTTTCAGGCCCCATCCAGAGTTTTCTCATCAAGAAGAACTGCATGTAGCACTATAGGTGGTCCACTTTACCTGGAACACTAAATGGCAAGGGTTAGGTTCTCCTTTCTGTGAGTGAAGTATCAGTCTTGAGGAGCTGCAATATATCCCACTGCAGACTGGAAGATAAGTACTAAGACTGATGGAGTTGGAACTTGAATGCCTGATGCCACTGGTCTGCAGTACCTGCATAATACAACTAAAAGATCACAGACAAAATTAATCCTAAAAGATACGTGGTGATCTGACCCAGCAAAAATTTGTTGCAATTAGAGATATGACTTCCTGAATCCTTTTTATTGGCAAGAATGATGGACAATGTAGAGTGTTCAGGTCTGCTAAAAGGGAGGTAATCCTCTGATTTGAGCATCATACCATGCATTCATTTTACTTAGTTTATTCCATGGAAAGAGTGCCACATTAAAGCAAATTACCAATTTAAAGACAGTTTAAGAAGAACTTATGAAATACCCAATACAAGGACCCTACCACAATGCATCAATAAAACCACCAGAAGGTAAATGACTAGTTAGGAAAACAAACAATGTCCTTTTCCTGCAAGATCTCTGCTACCATGTCTAGGACACTGATATACACTTTGGGTATTAGTGGAGAGACCAAATCATATGCTTTGTATTGAAAGGCTTGCTAGTAGTGCCCACCCAGAAGCAGCCAAAGGAATCTCCTTTACAGACCTGAGATGGCACAGAAAAAGGCATCGGTCATGTTTTCTGACCTTAACCAGGTGCATAGTGACACCAAGGGCATGACCCCCCCCCCCCCCCACAGGTTAACATTCACAACATGATGTACCAAAAGTGCTCACTGACATTGCCAAGATCCAGGCTGGGACAGACATTTTCTGTCCTCTTCACAGCTAAGAACGTATGGGAGTAAAATCTCTATCCTTGTCCCAAAGAACAGACAATTTATATGAATCCAAAGAGGAGAAAAGTCTGTGCCTGCTTCAAAAGTTCTAAGGTGACAGCATGGTCTATGAGTAAAGCTTTTTCTGGATCAGAATGAAATGCTCCTAGTGATGGCCTTTATGACCACATCAACAGCTCACCATTCCTTGGCGATGTCTGTCTAATCTCAAAACACTCAAAAAACATTTCTCCTCCCTGACAGCTCTAAAAAGTAGTCTGAAATGCAATTGCTGAATTAGTTGGATGTCACCTTTTTGGGTGACTTGGCTAGGACACCCAGAGGAAGAACGCAATGTTTTTTGGATTCTTCTCATCCTACGATGGGGCTTCCTCCTCCAGAAAAAAATGGTTGGGCCTGAAAAACAGGAGCTTGAAGAGGGCATCTAGCAGATTCCTCAGCTAGTATATATATATATATATATATATATATATATATATATATATATATATATATATACATATGCCTGTTTCACTTTTTAATGCTCACAGCCAGATCCGCAGGTTCATGCTCAAAAAGGGTTTCTTGGAATAGCCTGCCTGAGCTTATCTTTAAAGGAGGAGAGCTTTAGCTGTACCACTGTATTCAGACATATACCTTAGCCTGCTGCCCAAGCCATAGTCTTAAAACAAATAATGTTGCAGCAGATCACAGGAAAGCTCACTACAGAAACTGAGCTGACAGTCTTAACAGTTCTTCCTTGAACCTAGAACCAAGAAGAGCTGTCAACCTCACCTATATTGGTTTAAAAGTGGGAAATGGAGCCATGCAGTGAGGAAACTAATAACATGGCAAAAGGGAGCACCATCTCACCCTCCCTGACCAAAGTCTTTGACTCATAATAACAGAGTAAGCTGAACATTGCTGAGGTATATGGGACCAATACTCTGTCAAACAGCCTACAATACAGGTGATTAAAAACCTACACAGAACTTTGACAGACACAAGATGAACTGGCAAAAATTAAAACAGAAGAATATCTGGGGAAGGAGAAAGTGGTGAGGGAAGGAAGAACCAGTCAACAAATGTAAAATGGTAAACTATGGACATTTCAAGGACAATATTTCCTGTGAAGCCCCTTCTGGTTGAAGAAGATTAAGCAGTTTTCAAAAAAAGGAGCTTCTATTTAAAAAAAAAAAAAAAAAACAATTTACTGGGAAAACTGAGTAAGGACACTACTTAAAAAGGATAAATGATTATATGGAAAAAGTATTTAATATAATAAAAATGTGAGCTTCATTCCGAATGAAATTTTAAAATGACAGAAGGCAGTAAGTACAAGTTAGAACAGAACTATCTGATTAGTATTAATTTAAGTATTTTAAATCAAGTTTTATTTAAAACTGAAAGTTTATTTCTAACTGAAGGGGATCGATACTCCGTGCTGTTTCTAATGAAAGTTCCTCTTTTCAAACTGCGAATGGCATTATGTTGCTTTTAATAAAGGTACAATGACAGTGGGGGAAGGAAGTAAATGAATGATGAATTAAAAAGGAAACGAATATATTATATGATGGAAATGTTTTCACAGTATAGCAAAATATGAAATAAATGAAGCAAAAAAACAAAACAAAACAAACAAAAAAAGGCTATAGAAATTAATTATGCCCCCACACATGACCTAGTAAAGAACATCTCCTTTTTTGTGGGGTCATGCCAATATAAGATATATGGGCAATTGGTTGAAATAGGATGTTGACCAAACAGTAAATGAAATGGGAGACAAAAATTAATCAAAAGAAAAGTAAGATAAGCCTGCAGAAATTGTTTATGGGTATTGACAATAAGAAGTGATTAAGGTGTTTTTGGTCCCACTGGTTCTTTAAGTAAATCAGGTTTCTATGTATTAATGGAAATATCAGATATAAAAGAATATGAAAAAAGGGAAATTAAAGCATTTATCTGGAATAACAAAACAGAAAGAGTAAAGGGAAAAACTAATATTGACAAAATAAAGGATAGTTTGTAACTTCCAGATTTGGAGGCATACTATAAGGTCACAAAACTCAGATTAATATATTTGATTCAGGACATGGAATATATGCCCATCTGTAAGTATATGACAGTCATATTGCCCAGGGAGGAAACAACCCATATCACATGTGGGAAATTATGTAGATCTAGGAAAGGAATATAAACAGCATTACATACAGCCTTATATAGATAAAACTATTAAGCAAATCTTTAAGTCAAATGAAGCTGCACCTTGGAAAAACAGAAAACCGCAAGTAAGTTATACTATATATAGTGATAAGAACGATACAGAATAAATGAGCACATGGAAAAAGAAGAACAAAATCAAGATTTTTAAAGCAGATGGTAATAAGAGACGAGGCAATAAAATGGGACAAAGCCGGACAGATGTTTGTGTTATCAAATTCAGATTAACTTGCATATTAGAGTTCAAGGGAGATATGCAGAGGCTGGACAGTAATTTTGTTAAACCGCAAATAGATTTTGTAACTGACTGGGCCAGAATAGACATGGTAGAACAGAAATGAGTAATAATTAGAGCATATAAGGCCATATTAGATTTAAGAAGATAACACAATATAAAGGTAAAAATAGCATGGAGCGAACAAGTGAATAAAGATAATACAGACAAACAAGGGAAAATACATCTTAACTCCAAATATGCAACTAAGTTGAGAACATTTAGAAGTTTTGCACAAAGTGTTTGCAAAATGTTTCTATACCCATATGAGACTTGAAAAATGCTCCTATAGACAAGAGGCGTATGTTCGAGATGTGATGGTTCAGAAACAGGGTCTTGGGAGCATATAATATGAAAATGTACAGAGCTGCTTCTGTACAAAAATGACTTGAACAGTATGTTAAGTCTTTTAACTGGAAGAGAATTCAAGCTCTGTAGAGAGATGTTTTTTGAGTGGGTGTAAACTGCCATGGTAAAAAAAGTGAAAGCATTGTAACTTTAGTGTTGATAGTGGCTACGAAAACTATAACCAGAAAATAGAAAACCAAAGTCAAATCATTAATTAGAGAGGCAAAAAAGTTGGTTATAAAGATTAGAAACAGAACTCCATACTATAAATATGGGCTGCAGGGGATTCTGAAATGGAAACTGAGCATGAAGAGAACACTGTTAAGGAATAAAGCACCTAAGATGTATATCCAGCTCTTGAACTAGGCAGACTGCAATACAAAGGCGTAAAGTCTTTGGTTGTAATGTTATAATTTGTAATATGGTAAAATAAAACAACATGGTCACCAGTTAATTCCTGATCTGAAATTACATTGTAAATAGTCAACGTGTGTGTTTAAATAATTTTGTTTAAAGAACAATCTTAAATCAAACATGAGATTTAGGCTAGACAGAATAGTTAGTAGATTACTAAGTATGTAAATCCAAGAATCGCAATGACAAGTTACTGAAAGTTACATGTAAGCACTGACTGTCTGACATGAGACAAGTTTATTAGTATTATGTGGAAAAAGAAGGAGATAACAAAACTCTGTTTAATATTTTTTAACAATATTTTTTTCTTGAGGGGTGTAACCTTGAATTAAAAAAAGTGGTGGTTATACAAAATGAGAGGAAAGCAATCAGTGCCAAAATAAAAAGTGCATTATACATATGGATTGAACAGTACATACAAATGAAAATGTTCATAACAGCATGTCATTCCTTAAAAAGACTTCAGATCCTTGGAAATTGCCTTCCTTGCTAACCATACATCTGAAGATAACCTTCAGTGTGCAAGTTCCCAGTCTGTCTAATTACCTTTTAAGGCATTCAGGAAGTGCAAACTAGTTCAAGGCAGAGCTACTATCCCATCTTAATCTGAAAAGGTACTATATCTCTAGATGTATGACTTAGGCATTACAATTACACTGTCTGCTGTGCGTAGACCAGCTTGACATTCATCCACACTGACCATTTTATTAGCACGACTATCTATAATACCAAAAACAAATGAAACTAGACATTATACCTGCTACCTTTTTACTTCACCTATAAACCAAGTCCCCATATTTCTAAAACCTCCACACACTACTGCCCATCACAAAGCACCCATATCTCCCAAGTCACATGTACATTGCTACACCACAATGATGTCAATGCCATATCCAGCTTTCTTAGGGCTTGCCCTAGATTACCCGACTGTCCAGAGACACACTCCATATACTTTAGCATGCATTACATTTTCTATCCACTTACTTTATTTTACTATATAGGCTATCCAAGGGAACCAAATATCAAATACATTCCTTCTACTTCAACAAATGGATGTTTTCATTTCTAAATCACAGAGTTCCCTCCTGGGGTTTAACACTATAGATATCATCTGATGATGGTTAACTTTCTAATTTCTCTTTACCACCTTTTTTCTCTACAGTCATCAACAGATAAATTAAAATTGACTTAAGACTATTTTGCAGTGAATCCATGAGTGATACTACAAATAATGTAGATGATAATTGAGCAGGTGGGTCAAACAAATCTCAAAGTAATGTCTGCAGATCTCCCTCAGATTTCTTCAGTACCTTACATTCCCAAAAAAATATGTTTCTACTCTCCCAGCTATCTTCAACACCCACTTGCTTGAGCAAAAACATTCAAGCATGCCTAACAGGAGAATAAAAACAATTCAAAATATAAATCCATCCAAAAAACTATAGCAAAGTGACTTTGTTGCATATTTAGTAAGCCTAAAGAAGCAATCCCACTGAGCTTGAGGTATCTGAAATCCTACCTCAATTTCCCAACTGATGATACATCTACTTGTTAGCTTTTTTGTATATTTATAGTATATTTTACATTCTTTACTTATCAAACATTTCTCTTTAGAGGCCTGACTACTGGCCTCCATCAGCTACACTACTATCTCTGGGTAGTTGGCAGAGTGAGTTGTATTTAACTTGCAAAAAATACTTTCCAAATGTATTTGTACACTCTCACGGAATCCACCCCTTATGCCTCATTATCTGTTCCTAGAATATCATGCAGCCTTCAAGCCGACTCCTAGTCCTTCAACATGGATGCAGTGAAATCAGAGCCAAATAAGTCTCCCATTATGCTGCTTTGCTATATGCCAATGCTTTTTTAAAAACTACTTGCAGAAACATCTTGGTCATGCGCAATTTAATCTTAGTTAACTATGCTGTCCCTCTTAATGTCTCACACTCCACATACTTTAACACAAGCTAAATGCTACAAATACAGGTCTTTCCAGATAGTGCTATAACCATGACTGCTTTCCTTATAAAAGAGAGGATAGTAGTGTGCACATACATCTCACAGTTCTGGAGACCAAGATCCCCTTCCCTCAATGTCAATGGCAGCAGTCCCCAAATACACATAATTCCATAATCCTATAAAGACTTTCTATTGAGCTTCAAGAGCTGGGCTTGGACTTGCTTTGAGGACAAAAGTGGAATACCCAATACTGCATGTTGCATTAAGGGTGATATAAACCCTTGAAACACCTGCTTTCTTTGTTCTGTATCAAGGCTCTGCTGCTTCAGTAATCCATTAATATTCTTTAATTCTTTCCAGGATATTTCTGTAAGTCAGCTGTGAAAAAGTAACTACTGAGTTGCCCACCTTCAAACCCAAATATTTAAAAGGACTAAGGGTACCTATGAAGGGAAAGGCTCCCTTCAGTTGTGCTTAGGGAACATAACCTCCAGAGCCTTCATCTTTTCTTCATTATTCTTGCAACCAAATACTTCATCTGACTCTCGCAAAATCTTCATTACCTTCCATAGGCCCCTCTCTGTCTCGGCCAAATACAGCAGTAAATCATTTACACATGAGGAAAGTTTTTGATGTTTATCTCTACCTCCATAGCTACAGTTGGTGAATTTCTTAGTTGCTTTGCCAGTGGATCTGTGAAGGGAGTGAATCTATGTGGTCCCTTTACTAATTTCTAAGGGCTGTGATAATCTGTTCCCCATTTATACTTGTTGACGTGAACATTTGTACAAGCAGGTCAATAATTTAACAAACTGGTCTACTGATCAGCAGTAAAACCTGCCTGTACTGCCTAGCAAATGACTGTGGCAGAGCAAAAGATTTGTTTCTGCCTGCTCTGTACCCTTAATGTGTCCCTAACTTCAAGCAAAAAGACGTAGAAAGTTGCTAGAATAACAGGATGTACTCGCCTGCATAATGTGAAGGATACAAACTCAAAAGTAGGTCATTATTTAGTGAATTAACTCCTCGGTGGTTTGTCTGAAAACTGCAGATTTTATGAGGAACAGACCAGACATATGAAGCAATAATCTGAACATTTTGTGAAAATCTAGACAGTAGACAGGCATTAAAAGTAAGTGTAAACATGACAGGCAGCATTACGCTGCCCTTCTGACAGCACCCACTTTAAAACCCAACAAAACATTTAGCATTTTTTTTCCATTTGATTAATTGTACTTGGAGCAAATAAAACTCCATGCACTACAAAGAATTATGATTGTCTCACCGATCATAACCCTGTATTATGTGTTCTTGACATGGATGACAAGATTCAACTCTCACTTTGCTCTTGAGGTAAATTTCTTGGCATCCATGTCTTGAACGCATAATATGAGGGTTATGACTGGTGAGCCAATCATAATTTTGTGTATCTTTCTATTAATTTCTGGTTATCTCAAGTGCATTCCATGTAACAGATATGTTTCTAGAGTAAGAAAGCCATTATTACCTGATGAAGCTTTTCACGAGACTGAACAAGTTTGTTTAATGTGATAGTTTACTTAACATTTTTTTGAGTAAGCCTTTTGAACAATTTTTAGTAAATCGGGAAACGTGCTCTTGCTCTTACCTCTTGTGCTTTTTCTTTAGTCATATAATACAAGCCACATTAGCAAAAGAAAGACAGGGACAGATAAATACAGTGTAGTGGGACATCCAAACTGCACTAATGGATAACACAGAGAGCAGGAGCTAAAACTTTGATTTTTATATTACTGCCTTTCCACCAAGGTGGGCTGAATCTGAAGTGGATTATTCTAATTAGGGAGTACAGGATGTGTGTGGTGGTGGAGGCTTTGTCCCCTCAAGGAAAAGAGAGAATTCAGGAATTTGCTTGCAGCAGGTCATCTAGCTATGTTGCCAGTGTACCAAGATAAACTGATGATCCAGGAGCTGAACAGCCAGCTGGAGGGCAGGCAGGAATGAGCAGTCAAAGTCAGTACTCCCTTCTCATGAGGAGAATGTGGTCTTTTTCCACTGATGGGGATCTCATAAAGGTTGCTGGAGGGCAAGGTTCCCATGGAAGTACACACTACAGCATAAAAGGAAGGACTGGGCAGAAACATGGGTGTATGGTGTGATGCATAACATGTCATTGCACACTATCCTTCTGACAGTAGGGCAGCTCTCCACCATCAACGTTCTTTGCCTGCAGTAAAATAAAAGAATTCTTCCTGTTCCTTCTAGATGATGCCCTTCTCACAGGCTCTCACCTTCTATGGAAGGAGTGAATGGGTCCATCTGGCGAACAACAGTGAAAGGTCACTGGTGAAGGTAAGCTTCATAAAAAGAGGAACCATTTGGACTTTGGCCAAGAGGGCAATCTGCCCTTACAACCTACAACTACATGTCCTAGACCATACTTCCTGCAATGATATCTATGCATGCCTTTTCTGTCTTGTATTAAGCTTGCTTTCCCTTGTGATAGTCTTAGTGTCCTTCTGCCTATGATTTAATTGTAAAAGCTTTACAGCCTCTATTAAAAGTGCCAAACAAATGTTGCTACATATACTGCAGACTTTATTTTACAACTAACATAAATTATACAAATACACATCTGTTTTTTTTTTTTTTGGGGGGGGGGGGGCTCTCATGCTTGCCAACCAGCTGGCCAACTTTGGTAACTCTTTTCATTTATTCCTTACCAGTGAGAAATGCTTGTGGTACAGCTGTCATCCAGGAGGCTATCAGTACTTTTTTTACACTGCATGCTCTACTTCATAGGTTTATAGGTTCATGGACTGTAAGTACTTGGTTGTCCTTAAGGGCTATTTTAAGCCTAACCAATCTCCCTCTTTAGTACAATGCATGCACTCTGATTCTATGGTCTGTGCATATGTCATACACGTACGGGATTTGATTTCTCAAACATGCAGTGGAAATCCCTTTTACAGTGTGCTGCTGCACACGATTTGATTTCCCAAAAGTGCACTGTAACTTTTTATGCACATTGGAGCTTCTAGGGCTGGCACAAACCACAGAACTTGTTGTTTGCTACCAGTCTTTTGGAGAATGTACAGAGTGCTACCATAAACTGGGAGATGAACATTCCTTCAACAAGTAGTGTGTGTGTGTGTGTGTGTGTGTGTGTGTGTGTGTGTACATAAAATGCTCTAGTTAGGGATGGCAGGTTAGTTAAATAGCTTGTTCAGGCCCAAACCCTGTACCTTGGTTACAGGAGACAACAGCCTTAATCCTCTAAACCAACTACCAGACTGTTCACTTAGTCATCAGAGTTGATTGAAATGTTTAAAAATGGGTAATTTTGTCTTTTTACTAGTTCATACATTTTGTTTCTATTTAATTGGAAAAAAATGTTCAAACTACAGGAGTGCATTTTCAATATATATGAGTTTCAGTGCATTTTTAATGAATGTAAAATTCAATGCATTTTCAAGGAATGTGATCTTTATGGGAAGAGAAGTTTAATGTTGCTCATGCTAAGTCTGTTTTCAATGAGCAAATTGCAGTCAGTGTTTGTGTTATAGAATTTGAAAGTAACATTAGTAGCACAACAGGTAGCATATATTTGCCTTTGGTACAGAAGGCTGTGGGTTCTACTCCACTGCCATGTAGTTGTATTGCTGATAATGTAGTGCCCTTTAAGGGGAGGATGTTGTGCACCTGAGTTTGTCACCCTTTGGATGAAATGTTAAACACAGGCCCCATCTTGTTTGCATTAATGGTAGGTGCCGTGAGATCTTTTACATCCACCTGCTTTATCGAAAAGGGGTCCTTTATTAAAATAATCATGCTTATTTACATTTTATAAACATATTTTACACTAAATATACTATATACATCATTTGCAACATATCTTTTCTTTTACATTCTCATCACCATAAATACAATAGTTAGTTTTTACTTTCTGACCCCCACTCCAACTTCTACAACCAAAACTATTTTTTAACATCACAGCCACGTCTCATTTTTCATTGAACACAATTTCCTTCACTCATTGATTCCAAATCATCCATATCATTTTTATACATAATCCCTACTTTTGTTCTGGTAATATCCAAATTCAATCAAGTTCATATTTAAGTTATTTACTTATGTAAATCCCTCTGTATAATTCAAATCTAAAATCTTTTTCAGTAACATTTTAACCTTTCTACATCCTAAAAAAAACATGATCTCTAGTTTCGAATTCACCATAGTGCAAACACACAATCTTTTTTACTTTTATACAGCATATTTGCCTTCACTGGCAATTTCTGTATTGTCAACCTCCACAAAAAATCTTGACACTCTATCATGTCTTTACATCTTCCTGTTTTTGCACTGTATTTATGGCACTCTTTTTTTGTGTATGTAACTCTTTCCAGGGATATATCTGGAAGTACTTTTCCATAATATTATTATACCATGCTTTCTTCCCCTATCTCTTTCACATTTAACTTCCAAAGTATAATTTTATCGTGATAATTTTCTATTTCTTTTATTACAACAAAATCTCATTCTTAATTAAAAAGTTTAACCATTCCATTTTATACTTCAAACTTAATATAGGTGTTAGAAGAGACCTCATTGTCCTTCAAACATTTCATTACTCTTTACAAATTTAAAGATGCAGTATAAACAATAAGATTTATTAACTCTAAACCTCCTTTTTCCTTATTCACATATAACATTTATTTATTTATTTATATTTGTTGACCAGGAGTGTCCGACTGGACGCAGGTGCATTTTCAGTGGAGGCCCGGGGAGAAAAGCTCCATAGTTAAAATAAACAGACAGTAGTTACATTGGATTACATAGCGATTAACAATTTACATAGCAATTACTTACAACATATTTACAGATGAAGAACATAGTACATCAGTAGACAACTAGAATCTTTATCTGTGACGTACATAACAGACATTAACAAATGTTACAATAAGAAGTTCCTGCTGCATAATAAGTACTAGGCTTATGAGCATCTGAGCTTGCTATAATCAAGGTAGTTAGTGGAGTGGAAAGAAAGGTAGTGGTTGGATGGGGTGGGTGATATTAAGAGTGGGAGTTGCAAGGGCATAGCCAGCATGTTTTTAGGTGCGCTTTTAGTAAAGTTTTGAAGTGGGTGCATGATGGTATGGAGGTAATTGTGGGTGGGAGGGAGTTCCATAATTTGGCTATGGCGCAAGAGAATAGTGCTTCACCAGCAGAGTTATTGGCTTTAGTGATCTGCAAGTGATTTTTGTTGCTAGATCTTAGTGGTCTGGTGGTGTGATAGGATTGGAGAAGATTCTGGAGGGATGGGACATTTAGTGGATGGTTTACTAGTTTGTGGGCGAGTGAGAGTTGATACCATTGAAGGAGGTGAAGGAGTTCAAGACAGCCCAGTTCAGCAAGTGAGAGACAGTGGTGACTACGGTAAGATACCCCTGTGGTGAATTTGGCGATTTTGTTGTAGCAGGTCTCTAGCTTATTTAGATCGCATTGCCTTAGGTTGGTATATATTGGAGAGGCATAAAGTAGGGTGGAGATAAGTTGGGAATTTGCTATTGAAATCTTTGCTGCTTTGGTGAGAAGTTGCTTATTTCTGTGTAACGCTCCTAGTTTTTTGTGGACTTTTTTATGGTCATGGATATGTGAATGTCAAATTTTAGTTTATTGTCTATTTCCATTCCTAGCAATTTGGTGTGTTCAGTTGGGTATATAGTGGTGTTGTCTTTTGCTGTGATGCTAAAGTGAGAGTTGTTTTGAGTATGTTTGGTGGGTTGGAAGATGAGTAGTTTAGTTTTGTTTGGGTTGAGTATTAATTGGGCATCGGATAACCAAGTTTCAACAGAGGAAAAGGCTTCCTGTGTGACTTTTTGCAGTTTGGGTAGGGACTGGGCTGAGGAGATGATGGTTGAGTCATCTGCGTATTGCATGAGTGTGCCATGTTTGGTGGCAGAGGCTAGATTATTGGTGAAAACAGAGAAGAGTAGGGGTCCAAGGATGGATCCTTGGGGAACCCCTATGGAGACAGGTAGTTGGGGAGATATGTCATTCTGCCATACAACGGATTGTTGGCAGTCAGACAGGTAACTCTGAAACCAGTTGGTGACTGATTGTGAGAAGGATAGGTTATTGAGGACAGAGATAAGTTGTTTGTGTGGGACCATGTCAAATGCTTTAGATAGGTCTAGGAAAGTAGCAGAGGAGAGATAGCCATTGTTTTTATGCTGAAGGATAGTGTTAGTAAAGGACAGTAAGGTCACTGGGTTTAACCTGGATACCCATATAAAAGGAAAAAAATACGTTATGCACTACTTTTTTCAAGGTTAAAGGAATACCAAACACACCTACTAAATAAGCAATTCTGGATGACAAGCTGGAATAATTTTTCTTTCCATATTATTTCTGTAATTTCTTGTTTTCTGAAACTTATTCCAAGAATTTTTACTTTTGTCATATTTAAATTCTTTCAATCATCCTCTCAAAACCTAAACCTTGACTTTTTTCTTTATCGAAAATCCTATTACTTGAATAATTTCATGTAAGTGTTTTACTACCTACATCATATTTATCTCTTTTGCAATGATAATATCATCTGCCTATGTTAGTATGAATTGGTATCATTATCCCTTCATTAGAAATATAACTCATCAATTCTATTTCTTATTCATGTGTAATGATTTCATATTCATGTGTAAAGGTATCACTTTCATTACTAACACCAATAATATACCACTCAATGGACAACCTTGCCTAATGCCTTTCTCAATATGTACATCTTCACTTAACCACCTATTTACCAATGCCTTAACTATACAGTACCTATATGCTGCAGTACAAACATTTTTTTATCTTTTTACTTGTATTGTAAACTTAAAATATTTCCCATAGTACAGAATGGTGAACTGAATCAAAAGCCTTTCTTAAATCCCCTACCATTAATTTTTCACGGACATTTCTATGCAATATATATTTTACCAGTTCCCGGAGTAACAAATCATGAACCCTTTTTCCTTTTATACCACAAACATATCCATTTACAACCATACTCACTTTCTCTTCCATTCTATTTTGTAGAATTTTCATGAACATTTTATAATCCATATTATTTAATACTAGTGGTCTCCAATTTTATAACTTTCTCCATATAAATCTAGCAACATCCCTACACAGTTTTTTATAGAAAAACCCTTTATCCAAACCATTCAAGTAAAACCTTATTAAACCATTTTTTTATCTAATGTCATATTCTCATGCATCCTATGTTCTATTTCATCTGGTCCTGCTGCCGACTCTAGATTCAGTACTTTCAAAACCTGTTCTAATTATCCTGCTGTAATTTTCCCCCAAATCTGTATTATCTTTATCTGAAAACATACATACCATTCATTTCTTACTAATTTTTATCCTCTGTTTTTTAAATAATAACCTAATATATTCTTTCCCTATTTCCATAATTTTCTCTTGTGTACTATATATCGTGTATTATATATTACATTTGAGTAATCTTTGATTTCTCTCATAACACTACTATTCTCTTTAATTACTTTACTTAAATATGGTGCAATTTCTTTTATCTTTGTTTATACAATAAATTTTCTATTCTTTTCTTATTCAACTCATATAACTTCTATTCCTTTAATAAAAAAGTCACTCTTGTCTAGTCACTTATATCATTACTTAACTCTTTGTACTTACTTTTTCCATATTTTTTCTGTTCCCATATTAAGTAACATTTTTCTACTTCCGTTTAAAACTTAACCACCACTCTGACCAATCCTTATAAAAACTCTCATCTCCACATGATCTTGCCAAACTTTTAATATGTCCACTTTCCCTGTATCATCCCATTTCACCTAATTTTTTTTTACATCTTTCCATATTTTGATATATTCTGAATTTCCTTTGATCACCATCCAAATTGCCCTATGATCTGAAAACCCCATCATTAGAACACATTCTTATATTATTTGTAAACTTTCTGAAAATAAAGAAAAAATAGTCTATTTCTGTTCTCCTTTCTCCCCTACTATATGTCCATGTCTTTTGATTGCATATTACTAATTGTCCATATTTTATGATAGTCCATGCTAATTTAACATCATTCTTTTTCTGCTGTCTTGTTACAATTAAAATCTCCTGCAACAATAATTTCCGTTTTAATAGCTACATACTGAATAATGTTCCTAAGCATCTCTTCTTGCTTTTGATTTGTTACATACACATAAATTGCAATAATTCAAATGATATGACCCATCTATCTTACATTAATAATTGTGGCTTTAACTACTGTTAACAAAAGTAAATTCTAACACTTTTATTGTATCTTTATACAAACTAAGTATTCCTGAACAAGTATCGTTCCCTAAATTCTAAATGACATTTTCCCCATATGTTTGATATCTCTCTGCTTGAGATAAAAATCTAATATCTTCCCGAATAAATAATAATATTACTTTCTTACTTTTTACACCACTACAAAATCTTCTTTTTAACTTCTTTAAACTATTAAGATTAAGCACTAGAAATTTACAAGTAATTCTGTCTTACTGCATAAATATTCATCCTTTCCCTTTCTTGTTTTCCTTTTTAATCCTTCTGTAATTTTCCTTTTCCTCTCCTGCACACTCTTACCAACATAATTTATTTTTTAACTACATTCCATTTAACATATTCACTATCACTCAGCCTTAATTCTTCATCCTCAATTCTTTCTATATTAAGTTCTTCCTTCACATTATCTTTTTGTACTACTTGTTCTCTATTTACTATACTGTTTCTATTTACATTTCCACTATTTCTAGCTCTTTCTCCACAACTTTATTCTTTAGACCTTCTCTGTTAATGTCTCTACCATTTCTGACCCTGTTTAATTTTCTTTTTCTTCACACCCATCCCCAAATGTCCCATTTTATTACATGTATAACATATCAATTCACAATTCCTTGTATCATGTTCAATTTTTCCACATGCAGAACATCTTCTTGTAATACATCTGCTAATGAAATGATCAGTTTTTCCATATAAAAAGCATGTGCTCAGTTGTCCCCAATATTTCATCATACCTTTGTCACCTTCAACATTTATAATGCTTGGTATATGCACAATACTTTCATTTTCTAATCTCAAAATCACATTACAATCCCAGACCCCAGTCCACAAACCTCTATCATCATAAACTTTTGACAAGTCCAATACATCTTCACATATTAGGGAGCTCTCTGTGTTGTCTTGAAAGAGAAATAATTACTAGGCTTGAGATGTTGAGTGTTTTATTGTTTTATGACTTCCAGCATCTGCCTTAGAACTAAGAAAAGCCCTGTCTATGTATTTTCACAGGTAGATGCTAAATGCTACCAGCTGCATCAATGGGGGTGTTACCTGGGATACAGTCAGATGACAAGAAATTATGTCATTCTGCAAGCTATCCAAGCAGTAACATTTGAGACATTAATTTAAGAACTCTCTGAGAGAGACTGATGATTCTGTATTTTGTGTTTAACCTGACAAGATGATGAACTCACCACATCTGCCTTGCTTGCTCTGCAAGTAAGTTAACTAGGATATAGTAATTGGCTAAGAGGAAAATCCTGTTGCATTACATTTTAAAGAATGTCACAGTGGAAATATACAAGGCTTACAAGCTACAATTTTGGGGCAAGTACGACAAATGTTATGACTTTGATATTAAGAGACAACTCTGGAAGTTAGAATATAGTTTAATTCTGAAGTTTAACACTAATTCCGTATGGAATGAATCAAGAATGGCATTGGAAATGTTTTCTTTAATTAATTTAAGTCTATGATTGGTTAATTGTTTGTAATCATGCTATTTAAAGATAGAATATGTGAAACAGGGATATACTCTGTAAAGGCTGAACAGCCGAGGCGCTAGAGGAGTCTGCATTTTATGCTTTGTATTTGCTGCTAACCAGATTTTATTGGATCCAGTGTGTGCTTATTTTACCTGTTTTGTGAGACTACATTGTGGATCTACTACTGGAGTGGACTATAATTTTCATAAAATATAAAGGTAATCAATGGCTTCTTTCCTTGTGTGGTGGAGAGCTTATCTTTCCAGTTTGGGGTGAAATTTTGAGAGTACTTGCATAATTATTTGGTGACACTGTGTAGGCCACTCCTAATAGCCTTGCTCTTGGTCAAACTACCATTTGTATTAATATTAATATTACACTGTAAGATTGGATACCCTTTGTTAAGGGCCTAAAGTAGCTGATAAGGAGTTGACTGGTGGCAGTGGTAAGTACCTTATAGTCTGGGCAGAAGGTGGCATAGCTATTAAACCTTTGCCAACCTTTCCCACGTGTGTGTGTGTGTGTGTGTGTGTGTGTGTGTGTGTGTGTGTGTGTGTGTGTGTGTGTGTGAGAGTGTGTGTGTGAGTGTGTGTTTGTAAATCAAAACTCAAATAGTGTGTGTGTGTCAGCTACCTGGGCACAGACACGAAACACTGGTTGGACAGACAGGCTGTTGGAGGTCTTGGCTTGGTCACTCGGCTGAGATCTCAACCCTATAACTGTGCCAGTGGGGAGTCTTAGTGGGGATCTGAAGAAAGAGTGAGAAACCAGCCCCAGACTGACTGTGGTCTTTGTGTCCTCTTAAGGGAAATTGCACTTGATGCAGAGAGCTGCATCTGGAGATACTGTGTATGTACTTGTCATCCTTCCAGTGTATGTTCCCTACTGGTGCCAGTGGTGAGGATTGAGGCTCCTTGATTATTGGTCCAGTGGTGGATTGTCACAGTGCTCTACATGAAAAGGCATGAATTTTTGAAATTCTTCTAGCAGAGGTTATTGCCACTAAAAATACTGTTTTCCATGACAGATACTTTAGATCACAGTCTGCAGATGGTTCAAAGGGAGAATGTACAATGGTTTACAACACTAAGTATAGGTCCCAAGGTGGAGTAGGATCTTTGAAGGGAGGTTTCAGCAAAAGTGTGCCTTTTAAAAATGACTTACAAAGTCTACGATAAGCCAAGTAACGCTCTTCCAAACCATCATGGAAATTTGAAATTGCTGCTAGTTGTATTCTGATGGTAGAATAGGAAGCTCCTGCACTGAAAAGAGAGGCTAAGAAATCTAAAATATTATCAATATAAGCAGAAAAGGGAATCAGGGCAAAGTAGTTGCTGCACTTGTTGTTTAGGGGAGAGATGAACAGGTCGCAGCAAGGCTGACCCAATTGACGGAAAAACTTTTCCATAACATTTGGACTGAGAAAGCACTTGAGAGGCTGGGGAATACATCTGCTTAGTTTGTCTGCTATCACTCTGGAACTACCTGGAATGTGTGTTGCTATCAGAAAGTGGTGGGAAGAGATTTCCCATTGCCACACTCTTGAGTGCTTCTCAACAAAGGGAGTAAGACCTGCCCTTCCCTGTTTGTCGATGTACCAAACTACTGACATATTTTCCATTTGAATTACAATTGCTCCCACAGGGAGAGCTGTTTGAAAGGCTTGTAATGCTAAAAGCACCGGTCTTAGTTCCAGAACACTGATATGCAAGTTGGCCTTTAAGGGGGAACAAGTGCCTTGGACAGTCTTGCCCAGAAAATGTCCCCTTCCACCTCATCTAGAAGGCATCCATGGTCACTATGGCCTTGGGTTCTGGAAGGACGAAGGGGCGGCCCAGAAGAATTTCTCTGGAGTGAATCCACCAAGCTACATCCTTCCTGCAATGACTGGTGATCAGAATCTGGTCCGACATGGGTTGGTAGAGCATAGATGCCAGCAGCCATTGTAGAATTCTCATGTGATATCTGGCTAGGGGAACTACAGTTATTGTCACTGCCACAGAACCCTAGAGCCTGTAAAATTAGCCAAGCAGGCACCTTCTTGCTGTGGATTATTTTCTGAACCTAAGTTATGATTTTCTGAAGTTTCACTGCAGGAAGGGATGCTAAGGTTGTTGTCATATTCAGTACTGCCCCTCTAAACTCTGAGTTTGAGTCAGTTGAGATTTTTTGTGATTTACAGTTATTCACTGGTATGCACAGATCTTGAGAATGTAATTCCTTGCCTCTA
The DNA here is from genome assembly GCF_019279795.1 of Protopterus annectens. Taxonomy (NCBI): domain Eukaryota; kingdom Metazoa; phylum Chordata; order Ceratodontiformes; family Protopteridae; genus Protopterus; species Protopterus annectens. Next base: position 489,220,678 of record NC_056746.1, on the reverse strand, counting down.
TCAAATGATGCCTGGTCAGAGCACTAATGAGCCAGTCACCCAAGTACAGAAACACCAAGAATCCTTGCAGTCTCAAGTGTGCTGCTACTACTGCTATACATTTGGTGAACACCCTGGGGGCTATGATGACACAGAATTGGTAATGAATGGCTCCCAGCCAGAAGTGAAGAAACTTTCTGGAATGCTTGTTCATTTTTATGTGCAAATATGCATTATGAAGATCTATCAAACTCATCCAGTCACCCTTTTCCAAAAACGGAAGAATGACTGTACCATGACCATCAGGAATTTCATTTGTCGAACTGACTCGTTCAACACACTGAGATCCAAAATTGGTCTCCAGTCCTGTCTTTTTTGGCACTAAAAAGACTCTTAGTAAATTCTGAATCCTCTCTAGTTTGGTAGGACTTCTTGGATGACTCTTTTCTCTACCAGTTTTTGTATTTCTAGAACTGCTGGTTCCCTCTGATTGTGTGGAACACTGGGGATTTTTTTTCATACGGGGGATGAAGGGAAAAGGGTATGGTATAACCTTTGGAAATAATCCATTGCACTCAATAATCTGTTATACTTAGCCAGACATTTGGGTGCAAGGATAAGGGTCCCCAAATTCCTCCTGAGGAAGATAATTGGGCCTTTCGGGAACACTGAAAGGACTTACCCGGGAAGGAGTCCCTGAAACCCTGGTTCTGTGGACCACCTCTGTTTCATGGACGGCATCTTCCAGTGTAGTTCCCCCTCTGCTCCTGGGGGAACTGGCACCACGTGTGTCCTGGAAAAGCCCTTGGGATTTTTGAACCACATCTTTCCACCACTCCTCTGATTCCTGGAAAAGGATATTTCGGGGATGGAAAAACATACACCCACAGTAGAAAGGTCCTTACCATCCTTCTCATACCTGGATAATGCCTCTCTAACTTTTGGGGCAAACAGAGATGATCCGTCAAAAGGTGCATTGACAAATGAAGACTTAAATGGCTTTGCAAGGTCACACAGACACATTCAGGCATGTTTCCTCATGGCTAAGCCTGAACCCACTGCTCTGGTAGTTCCTTCATCTGCATGCGCAATGAGCCTCATGGACTAGTTTGATACAGACTCCAGGGTAGCCAATTGGGAAGCAACTTTTTCTTGGACTCCCTCAGTAACAGCTCCTGCCAGAGTATCCAACAACTCCTTGATCAGATCCCTTTGAAGTTTGGTAAAATGTGCCAGGAAATTCAAAGACCTTAAGGTGAAGGTCAATGAAGCGTAAACTGGCATCCCAAATCTATCCATCACCCAATACTATCTGTTGGGTGCATGGATAGATGAACTCTCCTCAGCGAGTTCCTTTTTCATGGTGGCCACTATGACCATGGCATCTACCACTAAACCTTTAGCCCAGAATTGTTTATCCTCTGGTGCAGATACAATTTTGTCTGGTCTCTTGGGGATGGGCTCAATGGTATCTGGAGCCTTCCATGGCAGCTGAGAAATCAACTGAATGAGTTCATCAGCAGGTGGAATCATCCAAGAGGTAGATGGGTGAAAAACGAAAGCCTGCACGTAAACTGATTCCTCAGAGGCAGGGTTTTGGGACTTCCAGTCACCCCTCTGTTTCAAAATTTCTAGGATGTCTCCAAAGGAGACATCATCAGGGGGTGACCTTGGGGACCACTCCCCTTTGTCAAAATCAGTGTCTTCCATGATCCATTCCTGTGGGGAATCTAAGTGCTTCCTTTTGTCTTCTTCTTCTGAGGAACCTCCTCAGGGGGATAGTCTGGAGAAGTATCAGACTGACAGAAGCTGTACCTGAGATGTCTGAGGTTTTGGTACTTGCTGCCCCAATGGAGAGACAGATCAAATAACTAGGTGTGAGGAAGGTATCTGCTCTGAGGAGGAAGGGATCATCTGAGTCACTGCAACAGACAAGGCCCTCTCCATTATCTCGGAGGCTGCCCCCCCCCAAAAGAGGGAAGGGGGCCTGGAACTGAGATAGACTGCTTCGGAATCATGGTCACTCCCCACGCCGATAAAACAGCCTCCAAGACAGAAGCTGGAGCCGAACTCAACAGTGTCGATGCTCCAGGTGCAGAGTCGACTTCTGCCCCTTGGAGCTGACAGGGCAGATACAGCCTTGTCAGGTCTCCAGATCTGAAATAACCAAAGAACTCAGGGAAATAACTGGTTCTGAAGTGAGAGAAATCTCTGGAACTGATACAATCTGCGCCAGATGACTCGGAGCTGTAAACTCTGATGCCTCAGAGGAGGTCAGAGTATATTCAGCTTCTGAGCCCACAAGGGCCAGAGCTGAAAGGAGTCCTGTAAAACCTCTCGCCCACAAAATTTTATTCACCAGTCTCTCCACGTCAACTTCTGTAAGACTTTTGGTGGAACGGATTGACATTAGAGAGTGTGATTTCGGCCTTTGTAGGAAAACTTTGGGTAACTCACCCACAAAAGGTTCAACAGATGGGGAGTAATTCGTTCTGGGTAAAATATCTTTTTGCACTCTATCTATACTCTGCACCAATGTAGTCAGTGTTGAGGAAGAGCCAGAGAGCAATATTTCTTGTGCTGAAGCCTTCGGCGTCAAGGCTTTTGAATCAGGAATAGTGGTCAGTGCTGGTGACTTTCCCGGTACCGAAGTCTTAGCACCAGAGTCCATCAGTTCCAAGGAACTTTTATGACCGAGGATCTAGGTTTCTTATGTGTCAGTGCCAAAGGAGATGGTGGTACCGACAAACTTCTCTTTTTGCCCTTTTCCAAAGAGGATGATGATGAAGGTGAAGAAACATTTGTTTTACTCTTGTCCTGAGTAGATATGGCCTCTACAAAGGAGGAAGGAATCAAACCTTTCAAGATTATTTAGTTTTTTCTTTCAACAAGAGCCCTATCACTAAAGCTATGGCAAATACTACAATCTTCCTGTAAATGTGCAGGACCCAAACAATAAACACACAGCAGGTGCAAATCCAATACAGGGATCTTACGGCCTCACTTCTGGAATTTTTGAAGGCAGAAGGAGCCTTAGTTTATGTCAAAATCAAACATATGTCATCTCTCCAAGGTTCTGCAACGTCTGACTTTGGGACTGAAGCACATCACACTGGAAGGCAGGTGAAACCGTTGGAAAAATTTGTTTATATACGTTTATTTGAAATTTTCTAATTTTTGTCTTTTAAAGTAGAACACTGCAAAAATATACTGCATTAAATATCCAACAAATCAAGCAAACAACCTAGTAAAGTCTTGTTGATGAATCTATAATAAGAGGTAGATCTGCCTCTGGCAAGGGTACATGCACTCGGAAAAGTTCAGACATCATGCAAGGAATGCACTCTACTACCCAACAAACCTGATCGGGTTCATAGTAAGTTGTAGAGTATTAGGTACACACTATCTGAAAAGAATCCATTGCAGCACTATTTTAAGAGGGATGAAGGTTCTACAGCATGTTACATTCCTGTATTTCTGACCATCTAAGTGTGTTCACACATCAATCTCAAAAGGTTGCTAAATTGTTACAGATACTTTACAGACTTATGGCATGCATCTTAATATTACAGATTTTTGTAATAACACAACATAAGAAAACCAATAAGTGACTCACCCATTTGCTCAGCCAAATGCCTGTTGAGGGTTACATTTTTTTCACACATATTCAAGAGATCATCACCAACATCTGAAAAAGAATAAACATTGTTAGGCACCGTGGTATCTTCAAAAAACAGAACTGCTGTTGTGTGAAATAGCTCTGTTCCTCAGCCACTGTTTTGCATTTAAAAATGTGATCCAGCTAAATGGGAACTTCTGACATTTTTTTTCTGGAAGTATAATTGACTGCTTTCACATCTGCAGGATAACAGACTGGCTCTCCTACTTTTAACATAATCACCTCTGTTCATCTATGCATGTTGATTAGCATGAAGATGTAGCACTACTCAGTGTCAATTAGCATGAAGATGTAGCACTTCATACAGCTACTTCTCATCATCGGTCTGCAGCTTGAACTGTCACTGTCTGAATCAAAGCAACACAAGCCAAAAGGCATGGCACAATCTCCTTCTGTAAGTTCACAATGCTGTCCAACAGCTGAAGAAAAGTTATCAGTACTTACCATAAAACAGTACCTTCAAGGGTGTTTCCCACTGAAGATCTGAATCACGGAATCTTTCTTTCCACGTGCATCTGCCTTCCTTCTCCATCACATTTATGCAGCTGTGGTCAGTGACACCCAAAAATATCATTATGATACTCTAGTATACAAGACAGACAGTTCTTACATATGCTCCCCATTTCTGTCCTGACTCTACCATATAATTCCACAGCTGTCTAAAGTGACATATCCCTTCTAGATTCAGACATATGGCACAGATCTCTGTTATCAAATTATCTACTGCACAGACAAGAGACAAAAAACAACAGCAGGGAAGATACCATAAAGACAACAAATGGATGATAAAGAAAGACGTTTCTTTACTACTCCTCAGGAATAGCAGTCACTTTTCAAAAGTAGGCTAAAATGCTTTTGCAGGGCAAACATTTCATACTGTCTGTACAAAATTAACACCCAAACAAAACACAAACATCTTTATTACTTTATTAAGCAATAATGAAATTAAAATAGTGCTTAAAAAACTATACGATAATATTAACATTTTCAAATACAGCCAGTTTATCTCCCACTTTTTACATGCTGGATTAAACTTTACTGATTTTACATAATGATACCACTGCTTACAAATATAATTTGCTGTTAATTTTGTCTATTCTATCTTTTGTTAAAGTTTTAAATAACTCCCTTTGTATCAAATTAGCAAGCAATTGAAAGTGAGTTCATATAAATTCATTGTTTTCTCTAAGAAAACTGCCAAGAGAATTGTCTGATCTAGCCTTATTATAGCCCAATGCTCTACCCTTTTCATCTCCTCATATCATTCATTCACTACATTATTTCTCTGTCTGCATATTTACCTCTCTGTTACAGTTAATATTTAATGTTTTTGACCACTGTCTCTTTAATTCTGGACAAGAGGACACATTGCTGCTTCAACAGAGGTTATTTAAGGGCTAAGTTGGGTTTAGTCTGTTCAGATTTATCTGAGGAATGACTCTTTTTTATTGTTTTTAAGTGTGACTTTGTTAATAAACCTACTAAAGGAACCTTTATCTGTGCTAGACTTGCTGCTGCTTTTTCTGCTGGTCATTCACCTCTCTTTTGGATTGTCTTTTGTGTCTCTGGCTAGTTTTAGTCTTTTTATTATTAAATGTTTTACTACCTCTCATTGTGGCTGGTTATTTAGTTATTATTTAGTTAATATTTTTAATAACTTGGGAGTGTTTATGCTTATTGTGATAACACCAAGGCCACTCCAAAACGACTTACTGCTTGGGATACATGCTATCATTTGTTTCAATATCTATTTTACCCAATATAATTGAACACCCCTTTTTAAGGGTAGTGTGGTATTTGACTGGTGGCAGCGGTTACCTTGTAATTTGGACAAAGAAACATAGCAGGTAAATTTGTGTCAGTCTTTTGCAAGTGTGACTATCAGACATTTAAGAGTGCGAGTGTCAGATAACTAGAACTGGGACACAGTGTTAGTGGTTAGTGTGGAGACTCATTTGAGGACCTGGAGTGAAGCATGTAGTCCAGTCCCAGGTGTTGGAACCTGTTCCTGGTATACTCTTAGGGAAAATTGTGTATTTCTATCCCTGCTTTTAGTGACACTCCCTTACAGGAGACAGTAGTGAGGATTGAGATTCCTTAGTTACTGCCCCGGGGTAAAGAGGGCTCATCACAAATAGTTCCTGATATACTGAAAAGAAACATTTTGTGAGGATACACACAATGTATTTTGGGAATATTGCCTGCATCTTAGATTAGAATGAAAGTGAAAGAGCAAATGGCTACAGTCATGTGTTTCCAGTTGTTTCTGTCATGAATATGTACTGCATGTCTCCTCACCCCGACCCTGTAAAGACAACCATCTTCAGCATACCTCTTTTTGACTGGGACAAAGTACAGTAGTGTACACTTACCATAAATGTAGATGTTCGAGTGTATTCACTGTTGCAGTCATTACATTTGGGTAATCAGCCTGATTAACAAAGTCTTGGGTCCTGCGTTGGTTGCTGTCCCTTCTTCCATGACATAAGGTCGTCAGGGGTATAAAATATGCAGCCAACACCATTACATCAGTTTTTCTTGCACCAGATGTCAGGTGCCCCCCAAATGGGGAGCAAATAAAATTAAAAACACATAAAATATACCTCCAATCCCAAAAGCAAATACACCAAAAGGGATTTTAAGCATAGTGAAAGAAAGTAGAGGTATAGCCAGAGAAAAATAGGGGGCTGGAGGGAGGGTAACCAGGACTGCAACAGTGAATACAGTCGAACATCTACATTTATGGCAAGTGTAAACAACTGTACTATGTTCTTCGTGTTTCACTGTTGCAGTCATTACATTTGGGTAGATTCCCAAAGCTATGGTTGGGTGGATGGAATTATACAGCATTAGGAGCAGCTATAAGGCCCTGCAGGACAGCAGTGGCAAAGCCAGCTCTGGATTTAGAGAAAAGTGGTAAATGGTAATGTTTGGTGAATGCATAAACTGAGCTTCAGGTAGCAGCTTCTAGAATGTCCGTGGTAGGAACACCTCTGAGAAAGGCTGTAGAAGTAGATGCAGCCCTGGTGGAATGGGATCTGATCCCCTGGGGGACAGTTTTTCCATGGTGCATATAGCTATAGCAAAAACGGATGCAACGGCTTATCCATTTGGAAATGGTTTGCTTTGAAATAGCCTTTCCCTCTGCCCCTGCAGCAAATGCCAGCAGCAGTTGTTCAGATTTTCTTTGAGATTTTGTCCTGTTTAAGTAAAATCTTAGTTGTCTGTGTACATCCATTGAATGCAGAATCCACTCCCCCTTGTTCTGTGGATTGGGAAAGAAAGTTGGCAAATGAATGGTTTGATTAAGAGCCGCACTGGATACCACCTTAGGCATGAAGGATGGATTGGTTGTGAGAGATACCCTGTCTGCATGAAAAATGATGAAAGGCTCCACTGCCATAAGAGCCTGTAATTCGGAAATCCTTCTATATGAAGTGACTGCTAAAAGGAATGCTGTTTTCCAGGAGAGAAACTTTAAGTCTGCAGTAGCAGCTGGCTCGAAAGGAGGGAGAGTGAGCTTTTCCAATACAAAATTGAGGTCCCAGGCAGGGGTTGGAGCTCTCCTGGGTGGTCTTAAGTTTTTGGCCCCTCTGAGATACTGCTTTAGCAGAGGATGAGAGAAGAGGGGAGGTTCTGTGTTGTAATGAGCTGAAATGGCTGAGGCATGGATTTTTATTGAAGAAAAGGACAGGCCCTTGTGAAGCATCTCGGTTAAGTATTGTAAAATCTGAAGAATGTTTGGCACTGCTGTGCTTATCCCTTGAGATTGATTCCAGGCACAGAATCTTTTCCATTTGTCAGCATAAGATTTTCTAGTACTAGGCCTTCTTGCCTCCAAAATGACATCCGTCACTGGTTTGCTGAGGGATGCTAAGGGTGAATTTAGGTTATTAGCCACGCTGCAAGATTCAAAGTTTGGAGCTGAGTGTGCAGAATTTGGTTGTTCTGCTGAGACAGTAAGTAAGGTGTCTGAGGCAGGTGCCACGGTGGAAGGTGTGACACATTGCGCAGGAGTGGGTACCAGTGTTGGCGAGGCCAGTCTGGAGCAATCAAAATCATTTTTGGTTTGTCCTGTTTGACTTTTAGTAGAACTTTGGAGAGCAGAGGCAGAGGGGAAAGGCATAAACTGATAGGTTTTTCCAGCTGAAGGATAGAGCATTCACTTTCCAGGCTTTTTTGTGATGAGTTCTTGTGCAAAATTTGTCCAACTGATAGTTCTGGTGTGAGGCAAAAAGATCTATGTCTGGGGTCCCCCATTTGCGTGTCAACATGTTGAAAATCCATGGTTCCAGTTTCCATTCGTGTGGGTCCATGAGATTTCGGCTTAGTTCGTCTGCCAGAGTATTCAGCTTTCCTGGCAGGAATTGAGCTAGTAGTTGTACTTGACAGGTCAAGGCTGTGTTCCACAATGCCATGGCTAGTCTGCAAAGGGGGTAGGAGTGTGTACCCCCTGCTTGTTTATGTACCACATAACCATGGTGCTGTCTGTCTTTATCATTAATTGTCCTGGATGAAGGTAGTCCTTGAAAGCTGTCAGTGCATTCTGTACAGCTAGCATTTCTTTTTGATTGATATGAAGGTGCATTTGCTTTGGGCTCCATTTGCCCTGAATGCAGTTCCCTGCCAAATGTGCCTCCCAAGCATAGTCTGATGCGTTTGTAGTTAGGGTTTGGGCAGCAGGGGGTGGTGTGAATGGCAGTCCCTTGTTTTGGTGGCAGGCATCTGCCCACCATAGGAACTCAAGTTGCAGGCAAGGTATGATAGGAATCATTGTTTCCAGGCTGTGACAATGTTGACTCCATAAACTGGTTTCCTCATATGCAGTCTTGCATATGGAATTAGAAGAATGCAGAAGGCCATGAACCCCAAGGCTTGCAGTATTTGTCTTGCAGACAGCAGGGGTTTTGTGGCCACCTGTTTGAAGTAAGTCACCAAATGAATTTGCTTTTCTGGCGTAAGGAAAGCCATCTGGGCAGTTGTATTCAAGCTTGCACCCAGGAATGTAATTTTTTGAGGGGGTACCAGTTGTGATTTCTTTTCATTTATAGTGTACCCTAGACAAGTTAAAACCCTTTTTACAAACGCCAGATGTTTTATAAGAATGTCCCTGTTTTCTGCCTGAATTAGACAATCGTCCGGGTATGGATATATTTGAATATTTCTTTGCCTGCAAAATGCAATCACTGGAGCCAAGTACTTTGTAAAGACTCTGGGTGCAGTAGATAAGCCAAAGGGCAGTGCAGAGAACAGGTAATGCAAGTAGCCTGCTTTGAAGTGTAGGTATCTTCTGCAAGATTTCCTGATTGGGATATGCGGGTAAGCCTCTTTTAAATCTAGAGTTGCCAACCAGGCATCTTTGCCTAGCATAGGAAGTAACTGTTGAAGAGTCAGCATCTTGAATTTTGGAATGTTCAAAAAGGTGTTTAGAGTCGATAAGTCCAGAATTGGACGCCATGATTTGTCTTTTCTGGGTACCAGGAAAAGTCTTGAATAGAAACCTTGCCCCTTTTCCTCTTCTGGTACTGGTTGAATAGCCCCAATACTCATGAGAGAAAGTACTTGTTTCTGGGCCTCTGCCCACTCGTTTGGAATTGGCAACGTGTGGAAATGAAATCTGTATCTCTGGGATACTATATATATAAAACCCATTTGTCCTGGGTTATAAGTTGCCAGTTTCTTGCATGAAGAGCCAGTTTTCCCCCCAAAGGGGCGGCTAAAAGGTAAGTGCTTGGTAAATGTAAATGGAAGTCATTGAGACTGCTTACCATAGGGAGGTTTCTTGTTGTTTCCAGATTTGGAAGACGAGGCACCCCATTGTTTTGTTCTGAAAGTCTCTTGGGACTGAAACCTGGAGCCTTTGGAATGTCTGGGTTTGGCTTGAGTGGCTCTCGAAGGGACTGGAAAGGACCAGTTCTTAGTAGGCCAGTGCCTACTAAATCTTGGAGGTTGCACTTGTAAGAAATCTTTCACAGTTTGCATAGATTTAGCTTCGTCTTCCAGCTTTTTTAGAACTTCTTCAGCCTTATTACCAAAGAGACAGTCCTGTTGTAAAGGAGTGCATAACAATTTTGCTTTAACATGATCAGGCAGATTTTGCTCTTTGAGCCAAGCATGCCTTCTTAGCACAGACCCAGTTACAGCAGCCCTGCACGAGGCCTCCAAAGAATCAAAACCGCATTGTAAAGTATGTTTCCCAACTTGTTCAGCTGAATGCAATAAATCCTGTAAATCTTTATTTTCCACACAATCAGAAATCAACATAATTTTCTGTTTAAGCAGTCCCATTATATGCTGCTGATATTTTAGCATATGAAATTGACAGTTTAAAGCCCTGATTGCCAAGGTTGCAGAAGTGTAAACCTTCTTACCCCATCTATCCAGTGCCCTGGAATCTCTATCAGAAGGGGTAGGATTTTTAGCAGTAGAAGCCTTAATCACCTTGGGACCCTGAGAAACGGTTTCAGGATCTGCAACAGGATTTTTGAAAAGGAATTTATGGGAGTCAGGAACCCTGTAGTATCTGACTGGCTTAGAAGGAGCCGGAGGCAGAGAATCAGGAGCCATACTAGATTCTGAAAAAACATCATCAACAATGTCTAGAACAGGAGGTATAGCCAAAGGCCTATGCTGAGGAAGAAGAAGAAAATCCCTAAGTCTCTTTTTAGATTCAGAAAAATCCTGACTTTCCCAGTGGAAATGTTCCCTTAAGGTATGTAAAGTTTCCCCAAAAGAAAAATCCTCAGGGGGAGAAGCAGAAGGAATGGAATCTTCTGCATCAGAGTCCTCATAAGTAGGTATAGACAATTCCTGTTCATTAGAAGAATCAGAAGAAATAGAATCCTGTTCAGAAGATTCATAATCAATGTCTTGCCTAGGCTTCTTAGAAGGGGGAGGGGGTTGGCTACCTCTGATCAGAGTAATTAAATCTTCAGCCATTTTGATCATTTGTTTTTTAGGCATAGGGGCCTGCACAAGTGTCCCAGGCGTCGTTTTTTTAGGCATAGGTCGAGATTTTGGCCTTAGTTTTGAAGATGGCATTGGACTAATATACAAATCTGTAGGCCTGAAAATACCCTCAGAAGCTAGTGCCTGCACAGCGGCTCCGGACCCATCCAAGGTAGAGACATCCGCGGGTTCCATAATTGAAGCATCTCACGGCATACCGGACTCCAAATGGGTCTCAGTAGATGCCTGCAAATCAGAAGTAGCGGGTATCAGGGGCTGCAAAAGCACCTCACTGAGTACCGGCAAACTGGCGACTGGCTTAGGAGAAGCATCGTTGGCAGTTTTGGACCTCAACGGCCTGTCTCTGTCTTTTTCTTTGCATTTTTTTAGGTATTCCGGTGGTCAGATTGCTAACCGACGACATTTCTGGATAATTAAAGTGTGAGCCAAAGTATTTAGAAGCAAAAATGCACCGACGTTTGATAGTGCGTTGATTAAATAAAGCACAAAACCGATAGCAAGATACGTTGTGGTCAGGGCCTAGGCAAGGAATACAGTACAAATGAAAATCCTTATGAGGTATTTGCTTCCCACAAGTAATGCAATTATTAACTTTAACTGACATCGGTAAGGAGCAAGAAAAAGTTTCCCGAACGGGGTTCTTAGCTTTATAGTTGAAGACTTCGGATCTGAAACTCGAAAACGAAAATTTCAGGAGTCGGCCGACCGGCACTTGCGAACTGCTTCTGCTTCGGGCACCGAGCGGCAAGAAAGACTGATGTAATGGCATTGGCTGCATGTTTTATACCCCTGACGACCTGACCTCATGGAAGAAGGGACCCAAGACTTTGTTAATCAGGCTGACTGAGGGCAACCTGCCAGCAGATTACCCAAATGTAATGCCTGCAACAGTGAAACATGAAGAACATCAGTGAAAGAGCAAATGGCTGCAGTACTATACTTCAGTTTGATACTGTCAGGTACATCTTAGCATACCCAAAAACAGCCACTGGTATATATGTGAGATATTTGTGAGGAAAGTGAAAAAAAAGTATGATCATAACAATGTATTCCAACTTGTTGCTCCTAAACAGTGCACCGCCTCAGACAACCTTCTGTGCACATTATCTGAGATTTGCTTACAAAGAAAGTTAAAAAAATATATTAACAACCTTCGGTGCACATATCTGAGATTTGCTTACAAAAAGGCTAAAGATATTAATGATGGCACTGTCTCCAGCCTGCCGCCACATACTCTGTAGTGACTTTCTGTGTATACCTCTTAGCATGGCCAATTTTAGAATGCACAGCAGTCACTAAAGATGGGGTCTCCCTAATAAACCTGTGTCAAAATCTCCTTATGCAGCCTAGGGATCTGGAGCTCTGACAGCCTACACACACTGCTATGCAATTTATGCCTTAATTACACATCAGCCTTTTTACTGCACTGCTAGCCTACAGAAAACTAATTATACACACTTCTGGGAAGACCTGAATGAATTTAGCAGGGGGGGTCTTTTGGGGATAGGGGTGAGGATACACTCCCCCAAATTGTGTGTGACCACAAATAAAACTGGTGAATATTATTTCTCCAGACACATACACACACGCACACACACTGAACCCCAAAATAAGTCAGGTCTATCAAAAGATATGCATGCACACATGCATGCTGCATGTTTGCCTATAGGCAAATTAAAGGAAACCTAGTTCACCCAAATAATGTTTTTGCGTCAGTAAGAAAACCAAATCGTCTTAATAAAATACAAACTGAGACAAGGCGGACATGCAGACTCGACCTTGATGGAACCACTGCCTAGAGCTTAACCACAGAGCCAAGCACTGTGGCAATAATCAGTTGCTTTCATGGGTCTATATTATCACAACAAAAGTGCATATGTGCGACTATGAAAATGTCGACACATAATGCACGAAAATGCAAAAGAGTGAACGGCCACGTAAGCGAATATTTCCCTGGGGAAAAAACTTACATGGCTGTTCACTAAAAACAAATTATTTAACATCATAAATAGGTGGGGGGGCTTTGCCCCCCACACCCACTAACTAAATATACCAACTCCGAGATCGCACTATACGGAAGGAAAGGGCAACTCCGGGAAGTGGCTAACTATTTCCTTGCCCTATGACAAATTCATCGAATTGCTTAAATGCGATTCGATGAATTTGTGTCGCTCAAAACACATTCGCATAATTCACATTTAGTTCGGATAATATAGACCCGCTTTCACACATGATCAAACCAGGCAGTTAAAAACATCTACTTACTGGTTACTTTCTTGAAACATTACTTAAGACACAGGCAAACATACATCTATAAAAAACAAAACAAACCATGTTAATATGTTCGCATCTATACAATTATCATCTCCAGCATTACAGAAAGTGATCATTTCCTACCATTCCTTAAACTACACTCCTCCTCCAAAACATTATTCTGCATCTATTTTTCCCACCATTTCTAATTTTCTTCTATGCAACCTGCTCCTACCTTTTCTAAAGATCCCACTTCTAGTTCTTTTATCTCTGTTACAATATTAAAAGTAACGAGCAACAGTGCCAAAGGCTTTTAGCCACAGCTTGTCGCCAACTCCACAAATTACAAAACACGCACTGCAGAGGTATTCACCTAGTCCAGGAGCCAGGGAAAAGCCAAAGCAAAACTTTAATAAAATAAAATCAAATAAAAAAACGAAACGTCCATCAATATAAAACATCAACATTAAACACTTAACAGAATAACCACATTTTTCGTCCCCGATTTATGCCATAATGAAAGTTATTATTAAGCAAAATGAAAAAGAAACAGAAATATTATTTAAACAATTTGAAAAAATGAATTATAACATAGTTAATGATTTACTTTTTTCAACAGGAGAAGAAAATGAGAAGTAATCTAATATTAAGCGAAAAATAGATGACAAGTGTGTTTTCCTGGTTAGGAGAAAAAGTAAAAAATTAGAGAGAGAGAACTGAATACCAAGAGAAGAGAAGTTATCCAAAGCCTAGATTTAACAGGGGAAGCAATGATTATATCTCTCATAATTATATGCAGGAAGTTTTTATTTTGAAAATGAGAGATATAACAGAAGTGAGGATAATTTTAGAAGAAAAAATAATTGGCCTATTAGAAGACAAAATGATGATTATGATGCAAGGGAAAATAATGTTTTTTATCAGGTAAATGATCCTTTAGAGTATCTGCCCCTATGGAGACAAAGAATAAAAAACAGGGTATTAATGAATTACAACTACAACTGGGGAAGGGGTATATAGAACACAAATAGATGAAAAAAAATTGGATGCTCAGGTTACCTTGTCAAATGATGAACAGATAATACAGGACAGTATGTTTTATTATAAGAATTTTACTATTTTTAACTATAGTAAAACTGAACTTAACAATACTCACTTTAAGCTCTTTATGAGTGGGGCTGAAATTTGTTCCTAGTTGCAACAGTAATATTAGTAGACTGCTTATTGTCCTTAAACTGTTCATACATAACAAAGAAGAACTTACAATTTATATTTTCTAAGGATACAGATAAAAGACCAATTAGTGAAGGGTATAAAAGGAAAAAGTATCTATAATCTCCCACTACATCCTCAGCTCAAGAATTTTAAAATGGCTGTGGAAAAAGAATTAAGGGAAGCCTTACATAAAAATAGAGTAGGCCATAACCTCACCCTAGAGGAAAGAAAGCTTCTTGAAGAATTAAGTAATAATAAGAACATTAGGGCCATGACACGCGATAAAGGGGAGGTGGAATGATGATTATGGACAATATAATTTAAATAGGTAAAATGATGGAATTCTTGGTGAAGAAGATAAATATTGTAGGGGTTTCTAAGAATGAAATTAACACAGACTATACCAAGATTGACTTGATAGTAAAAGATTTACTTTTAGACATTATGATAGATGAGATTTATTTTTGGATAGATAAGCCCACCATTCCCTCAACTTTTGGAAAAGAGAGAATATACAAACATTTAGAAGATCCACCTCTCAGGCCTATTGTAGCTGCAAATGGGTCCAAGACTTATTCAATAGTGAAGTATATAGATTTTAAACTAAAATAAATAGGGACTACACAAAAGGGAATATAGAAGGACTCATGGGATTTTTTTAAAAGATACCGAAGGTAATTTATTTAATAAAGATATTATTTTTATTACAATAGACATTATGGACCTATTTTCAGTTATACCACATGAAATATATCTGGAATGGTTGGAAGAGGCTACAGTGGATGATGCTAAACTTAATTTTAAGGATTTTAGAGACATTCTTGAACTAATGGACATTGTGTTGAAAAATAACTTTATTCATTTTGAGGGGGAATTTTTTAAGCAGATTAACGGAGTAGCAATGGGGGCTTGTTGTGGTCCAAGTTATGCAAACTTGGTATTGCATATATGGGAGAAAAAAATTATTTTTAACTTTCCATATGATAATTGTTGGAGCATGTACAAGTGATACCTAGATGATATTTGTATCTTTTGGAGGGATACAGAAAATAAACTGTTTGAATTTTTAGAATATATAAAAACTACTACAGAATTTTTACAATTCCCTTATAATATTTCCAAAGAATGCGTGAACTCTGTGGATATTACAGTTTATAAGATAGAGGCTAAAAAACAATCTTGTTGTTTGTCTTTCGGCTTTTTCCCGGTAAGGGCTCGCCACGGCGGAACTCCGGTCTGCTAATGATTGACAGTAGATTTTTACGAAACGCTGAGGTGCCAGCTCGACGCCCAATCTTCAATGAAGGTAAGCCAATTTACGCACGCATGTCTTTCGAATGCTACCCAACCGCAGGGAGGACGGAAAAATACATTTTCAAATTCGTATTAATATTATACAAGTGTGCACCCCTTTAAACAAAAGAGAAGTATCATCAAGTATCATTTTATTAGAATTTCATGAATGGTTTCTGAGGAAGAGGATTTTGAAAAAGAATGTGGAATGGTGAAGCAAATGTGTTTAGAAAGAAAATACCCTCTCAGTTTGATTGAAGATGTTACTAAGGAAGTAAAAAATGGGAACAAGGATAAATACAGCCCAATTTTAGGTAAAAAGAATTTCAACTTGAAGTGTAATTCATTTAATAATACTGGGTTAAGTAATGAAGAAAGGAATGTGAATAAGTATTCAGGTACCTTTATTATAAATTACAATAAAGATGTTCCAGTTATTAGAAACGTTATAATTAAAAACTGGAAAAAGTTTGCAAGTTTCTCTGATTTGGAAGGGATTTTGATTCAGCCAATGAAGTTTAATTATAGAGGAGTTTAAATATAAAGAATATGTTAGAAAGGAGCAATATAAATATTCAAGTAATAACAAAATTAAAAAAGGTACATTCAGATGTGATGGGAGATGTGCCTAATGCAACCTATATTAGTAATACAGAATATGTTTATATAGAGAGTAGGGACAAATCTATCAAATCCAAAGGTTATTTTAACTGCAATGGTAAAGGTTTAATTTATCTGGCTCAGTGTAAATCAGTGTTCAGCATTTTATGTGGGAAAGACAAAGTGAATGTTGAAGAATATACGAACATCTATATGATATTAAAAAGAAGGACAGTACTAACTCTCTGTACAAACACACTATTAGTTGCAGCAGGGCCAAGTTTACATTTTTTGTTATAAAAGAAGTGGCACAAGACCCCAGGGGGGAAAAATGGGAAACTAAAAATAGAATACAGGGAAATTTACTGGCAACTTACACTGGAGGCTAATAAAAGTCCTGGTTTAAATGAAAACATTTCCCGGATTTTTTATTTTATTTTAAAGTTTTAGATGTTTTTTAGGATCCTAGCTATACATATATTTATTTCTAATATATTTATATGTATGTTGGGGGACTGTATTAGGCACCATAAATCTAGGTTGTTGATTAGGTAGTTGAGAGTAAAATTAGTATTTTTGCTTATACACAAATACTTCTCCTGGTACTTTTTAGTTAGAGTGTTTTAATATGAGTCATATTTGAAATGTACATTTCAATTTAGGAAGTTTTTAAGCATATTTTTATGAAGTTCCTTACAGTATTTTATAGGCATTCCTTTTAATTGTCAATTAAGTTGCACAATTATTTAATTAAGATTTTAGTACATGAAGATTCAGAAGGAAAGGGTTGTTCATGTCTGATGAAGTCCTAAAACGGGGACGAAAAACACTGTGATTCCATTGTGTTTAATGTTGATGATGTATATTGGTGGACGTTTAGTTTTTTATTTGATTTTATTTTATTAAAGTTTTGGCTTGGATTTTTCCTGGCTCCTGGACTCCATGAATACCTCTACTGTGCCTGTTTTGCAATCTGTTACAATATTCACTACTTTAAATACATTTGTTAGAGACTTTGATTTCCATTTTCTAGCAATTGCTTTTTGGCAGCCACCAGCATCAAGCAAAACAAGGCCTTATTATGTCTAGGCAATTCAGATTCTGTATCCCAGCTCAAAAATGGTTTCCTTAGTTGCACCCATTCACTCACCCATTACTTCTGACAAAGTACTCTGTAGGGAATTTTTACAGTCTGCCAACTCATTACACTCCTAAAACATGTGTTCTCAGTTTCCTCTTTCTTCCACTTCACAAGTGCCATCAAGCAAAACAAGGCCTTATTATGTCTAGGCAATTCAGATTCTGTATCCCAGCTCAAAAATGGTTTCCTTAATTGCACTCATTCACTCACCCATTACTTCTGACAAAGTACACTGTAGGGAATTTTTATAGTCTGCCAACTCATTACACTCCTAAAACATGTGTTCTCAGTTTCCTCTTTCTTCCACTTCACAAGTGCCATCTACCAGAGGGTATAAAAAATACGTGCATAATACTTCAATGCAAAAATCCTGAATCTTCTAGAGTTTGTTGCATATTTGGGAGTCATACATATGTCCTTCCATTATTTCTTTGTGAACTGCTTATCCAATCTCTTTTCTAACCTCCTCTGACTGATTCCTATAGTTATCGTGCAATATTTATATGCCCTACTAATTATCCCTTTTTAATAGCAGCTTTTGTAATAGACTGAACTAAAAAATCTACCAGAAGATGTTTTTCACTTAGGAATTCTCTGTCCCTTTCTCTCTGTACTCTGATATCCATCCCTGATAGGGAAGGCAGTTTTTAGCCTGCAATCCAAATGTCTTCTTGGGGTGTTCCCATTCTATTATATTTCCCTCTCTTCAAATATTTGCTCCCAATACCTTTGCCAGTTTTCTCCAGTAAATTCCAGCCCCCATCATGCCTATTCTCTGTATCCCTAATTTCAATCATCCTTATCAGGAGAATCTCCTTTCTCCATTCTCGTGTTGGCTTAGTTCTTAGAATACTTTCAGCACCTTTGCAAATATAATATTCTGTATGTCTGTTGTTACTCTCCTTAGGGATTTGCATCCAAAATCCTACAACCTCCTTATTTCTTGAATTTCTACTCATATCATCATAATCTCTTTCCACTTTGAATTGCAGCTAACTAGATACTCTTGGTCAGAAGGAAAACGCATAATCATTAAAATATTAAACATTTCCTGCCTATGGATTGTTCTTTATTGCATTTATTAATTACTCTTGGATATACTGCAAGCCCCTGTGCACACACATGCGTAAGCCAAAGGAACAATGAATTTGAACTGATTTTTAGTAAATGCAATACATTCTGCAATGCTGTTCCTGCAAGCCAATTTAATGACTGTATAAATGTGATAAAACAGCAGCAGGGTTAAGTCACTTTCATGTATAGATGGCTTCTGCCCTCATCAGTTACAGCCACTTTACAAACTGCATGCATGCACCTCAGATGTCTGGTTATGATTAAAAAAAAGCCAAAGCAAAGCATTCTAGCTTGCTTCTCACAAATGTAAATCATACCTGCAAAGACAGATTAATGTTTGTTAACTTAATCTAATGCCATCAACAGCAGTCATTTTATCTACAGAAATCCCCCATACCCAGGAGTTAAAGCCACTTTGCTATGTAGTTGTCAGATGTTTGACTTTAATAACATAAATAAAATAAAATAAAATAAATAAATTGTTACAGCTATTTAGTCCATGACTGTTTCACACAAACACACTGTAATCAGCTACAGTAAGGTAAGCCAGCTTGCTTCACACAAATACATATTAGCTCTGCAAAACTAGAATAACACTGTTTAACACTGAAGAAACCACCAAAGAAAGTAAATAATATAAAATAACACCCTGATCATGCTAAAAACACCTCTTTGTTAAGACCAAACGGCTCCAAAGTATTATATTTGAAAACAAAGCTTCCTTTTGTAGCAATGTAACCTTAATATCAACACATTCACCTGCAAATAAACTTTTTCCAGCACACATCCCTTTAAACAATCTAGCTTAGCATCATGAAAATCTACAAAATGTGTTCCCAAAGGACTATCAAATTTTTTATTTTTTGATGTCTTTAATATGTTATTGAAAACGTATTATAAAAGACCGACCTGTCTCCCCAATATAAAATAAACCACAATTGCATTTTAATGCATATATCACCTCTTCAGTATTGCATGTATAACTTCCATTTAAATAAAACCTAGTACCATTAATCTCAGGAAAATATCTTACTATGTATTTACTATGTATTTACAAATGGAATATTTATTACAAGCAATGGTGCCCATGTTTAGAGAAACATCACTATTTAAAGAGGCCTTTGGTGGTAAAAAAAAAAAAAATATTATTTACCACCATATCAGCCACATTTCTACCTATCTTATAGGGAGTGTTTACATAATCCTGTAATAGGCTCACTAGAGTTTTATCCCTAAATAACATAGGCCAGTGTTGCTTGACTTCTTTAACTATAAGTTCAGTCAGAATATTATATGTTGTAACAAAATATACTTTTTCATTATTATTATTGTTCCTATTATACTATTTCCTTACACCATTTGTTTCAAAAAAGTAGAAGTACTAAATCGCTTTTCCAACACTTTTAACTTAGATTCCATCACTATTTTTCTGTCATAGCTCCTTTTAATAAACATGTCCACCGTGTTTGGGATTTCCTTCTCAAAAACATTATCCAAGCTACACAGCCTATTAATTCGTAAAAACTCATTATATGGTAACACGGACATTAAATGTGGGGGGTGGCAGCTTGTGCCATATAGGAACAAACTGCCACTATTTTGTTTCTTGTGTGTGGCTGTACAAGGACCTTTACCTATATCACCTAATAAATCAATATCAAGGAAAGTTACCTGTTTTCACATTTATATTCCATCAAATTCCAGGCCAAAATTGTTCATCTGTAGATTTTGTATAAAAGGCTGAGCTTCAGAGATATCACCATCACATAAAAAAATTAGATTCTTAATAAATCTAAAATATTTAACCACTTGTGACTTAAAAAAGAATGACTGTACATCTAATCAATCTTCAACTTGGCCATCACAATATTGGCATACATGGGGGTACCTCAGATGTCTGGTTATGATTAAAAAAATGGCCAAAGCAAAGCATTCTAGTTTGCTTCTCACAAATGTAAATCAGACCTGCAAAGACATACTAATGTTTGTTAATTTAATCAAATGGCATCAAGAGAACTCATTTTTATCTACAGAAATCCCCCGTACCCAGAGTTATAGCCACTTTGCTATGTACTTGTCAGATGTTTGACTTTAATAACATAAATAAATACTTGTTACAGATATTTAGTCCATGACTGTTTCAAACAAGCATACTGTAGTCAGCTACAGTAATGTAATCCAGCTTGATTCACACAAATACATATTAGCCCTGCAAAACTAGAATAAACTCTGTTTATCATTGACCCTGGCTTGCTGTGCTACCAACCTTCATATACAGACAGTCCCACTATGCAGCAATTACAGGGATTTTTGGTATACTTCAGCTGAATCATTGTAATAACATAAGTTAAAAAAATGGCCATAATAATTTATTTTTGCTTGGGTAAAAATATATAGTAGTTGCCACATCAACTTGGTTCACAGAAATCAAATTAGTCCTGCAGAGTCCACTGCCCATAATATCATACACTTCAACCTTCCATCTCCAAAATGTGGAACACTGCCTCTCACAATACGGAACAAATGGACAAAATGTGTAACACTTATTAACAGCTGGAGCAACGAAGCCCACATTATGGTTAAAATGTGTTATTTTATACTTAAAGAACATTCTTTTGAATAATTAATATTATTCCATATTATTTAGCATGGATATCAGTTAAAAAAAGATTCTTACATTGAATGTGTGAAAGAACTTTTAAATGTGGAACTGCAAGGGATATGGACATTTTAAGACTTAAGTTGAGGAAAGGTTCTCATAATTAGGCATAGTGGAGAGATATGCATAATATTTGGTTCCCTGCCAGGGTTCTAAAAAAGACTTACCTGCTATGCTATGTGGTGGTGGTACCCTGATCACATTCTTTTACAGACCTTCCAGGGACCCTAACAGTGCTGCTTTCTGCAGACTCTTAGCACTGTTGTGGCCATTGCCCTCCATCAGTCAAAATAACTGGGTTTGCTGTTTGGTTCCTTTGATGTTCTGTGACTCATTGTGTAGACTGTGGGTGGATCCAAGCAGAAATCCCAGAAAATAAGTGTGCATCTCCTTCTTTATAAGGCACTGCAGCCTTATAAATTGTTCACCACATCAGATATATGTTTTAAAAAAAGTGAGCAAGTCAGAGAGAGACAGACAGACAGACAGACAGAAACACACACACAAAATCATACACACGCACTGGAAAAGTACCCCTGTCTAAGTGGCAGCACACAGTTGCCTAGGTTGCCTATGCCCAAGACCTGCCATGATTACCACAATACTCCTTCTAAAATGAAGTTCTTTTCACCACCTAACATTTTTTCCATCTATTTCATCTTCTGATGTTTTCTTACAAAGAACATTGTTATTTTAACCTTTATACTGCTTAACCATTCCACCTTTGCATCACTCTCTACTTTCCTGTATCTTCTAGTAATCTCTCAGAACCCATCACGCCCTCTCACTGCTGTCTAAAATTTCCATTTACTGAGCTCACCTATATGCCTATGATTTTACTTCCTTCTTTGCCCACACAGATTTCTCGCTCCTGGTTATGTATTTTACAGAGTACTACAATTCTTTTCTTGTATTTTCATACTGTCTGAAACAATTGCTTTTGCCTGCTACTAACTCTACAAGAGTCTCTTACCCTGATTGCACTGATAAGCACATTTACAAGGCTACATTCTTCTGTAACACCACATTTACTGAACATAAATCATGCTTGTCAGAAAAAAAATAAAAAAGGTATTGTAAGCCAAAATGCAGCATCCCCTTTTCATAAATATGCACTTCAGGAGCCATGGTTAATGGCTGTTATAGTAATATATTCACTTTAAAGAGATAAAATAAAATAAGCAAAAGTATGTCATAGTCATGGTATATGTGTGCAATAAATAATTTATTATAGCTAGGCAGTACTGTATGTGACTTGCCTGCACTGTGTAATTAAAAATACACAGAAGCAACAGAAAATGAATATCAACATTAATGAAACACATGCATGTGGAGAAGATGGCTATGCTAATGCAAACAAAGCTAAGATTTCAAAGCTACAATTATACAGCCAGTTCAGGTCTTCACAATGATCAGCTCAACTGGAATAAAAAATAATAATTGTCTTTTGGCTTTTCCCGGTTAGGGGTCGCCACAGCAGAACTCTGGTCCACTAATGATTGGTAGTGGATTTTTACGGTGCCGAGTTGCCAGCCCGACGCCCAACCCTCAAAGAAGGCACACCCATTCACGCATGCACCTACCTACATGTCTTTAACTTTACTCGACCGCGGGGAGGACATGCAGACTCCACACAGAAGGCACTCCAGCCGAGAATCAAACAGTAGAACCTATTGCTGTGAGGTGACAATGCTAAATACAGCCTTGAAACCCACATTAAGCAAGTTAATGGTAGCAAATTTCACTGTAATAAGTGTATTGTTACTGCGACTAAGGAATACAGCATTAGTTTCTGTGCAGTTATTACTTTCTGTTTCTGATCAAAGGAATCCCTATTCCTTATTCCAGTTGACATGAACAGTTTAAGGACTGTTTCTATTTTGTAGAACTGCGAAAAGTGACTGAAATAGGTACTGTACTCTGCCTTTAGATGAGAAGTATGATCATTCCCAGCATATTGTTCTTTCAAAATATGAATAGACCAAAAAAGCACTGAATTGGTCTGTAACAGTACAGCAACTGTGACATATCACAGCATCATCTAAGAGACTACTTAATGACTTAATGTTTGTTTAATTCTAAAAAGTATGTTGCTGTTGTTGTGTCTTTCAGCTTTTCCCTGTTAGGGGTCGCCACAGCGGAACTCCGGTCCGCTAATGATTGGCAGTAGATTTTTAACGTGCCGAGTTGCCAGCCCTGACACACAACCTTCAACGAAGGTACGCCCATTCATGCATGTCTCCAGACAGAAGACGCTCTAGCTGAGAATCGAACGGGACAATGTCTTACTGTGAGGCGACAGCACTACCGCAGCACCACCACCGCTTGTTAATTCTTATACTGGGCAAAATCTCAAGCCAGCTGCTGCAGTGAAGTATCAATATTTATTGATGCAATAAAAAATGGATCCACATTTATAAGCAGAGATGGACTAACAGAGACCTTTGATCTGATAACACATTAAAATGGACTGGAATGCTAAGACAGTGGAATGCAATGTAAAATAATATTTATTTATTTAACTAATATTTATTTAATTATTTAACTATTTATTAACCCATTAGATTGGTCACCCACCCCTTTTCAGCCATGATATGGGCTCCAAATGTATCATTTACTTATTAATTTATTTGTCTTTGTTGACCGGGATTGTCTGACTGGACAAAGCCTATTTTTGGTGGGAGAAAAGGCTCCATCTAATTAGAAAACACAGCTAACAGTAATAAATTATGATAGACAGTACATTTACAAAGCACAGATAAAATTAGTCATTACAATACAGAATGATAAGCAGATACACAACATAAAGTAACTATATTACAGAGTCAAACAAGAGACAAGTAATTTGGCAGTGGAAGAATAGCACTTAATAATAATCTGTCATACAAATGCATTCATTTTCAAGAAATACATTTTTTTCTTTTTTGTCTTAAAACCTCCCAGTGTTCACTGATTACATGTATCAGTTGCCAATCCCAACATGCTGGACCAATCTTAGAAAAAGATCTTTTGCCACCTGCTAAAATAAACCAGGGTAAATTTAGCAAGAGTGTATTGGTGTTCTACTTCTCAGAGATCAAGTAAACTCTCTCACAAAAAAAAAAAAAAAAAAAAAAAAAAAATGAGGTTAAGGGAGGATAAAGTGGTTTCTTGAAACCTTTGAATTCAGGAGCATGCCACAGGAGTGTGTTTCTGGCTGTCACTGGTAACCAGTGAGATTTTTTTTTGCAGTAGTACACAATAATGAGTTAATGGGTATGCTAGTAGGATGAACCTGCATATTTTATTAACTGGTTTGCAAAAGGTGGGAAGTTGCTGCTACACTGGAGGATTACAACAAGGAGCCCATAATGCAGATTAGGTAAAAGCATGATTTAGCCACAGTCTTCCATGCCACAGGGGAGTGAAAGTGTGAGATTTTGCAGCAATGTTTGAAAAGGGATAAGGTACATTGTGCTGTTATTTTTGAACGAGGCTTAAATTACATTGTATGAGTTCCAGTCATCTTTGCTGATCTACATGGTGGGGGAGGGGTCTTAAATTATTTAAGATTTCTCTGAGGAGTAATGGAGTTGCTCCCATTAACTTTTGAGGGTGGCAAACAGCAGAACTACTGATTTCTTTGGGCTCAGTGTAAACTTGCATTTGGAGGCCCAATTCCATAACTCAGTAAAGTCAGACTACAGTTTTGCTGTCGTAATATTTTCTGAATGCAGCTAAAGTACCATCATATGACTACGTGCACCGTGAACCTCCGATATAACTATGCAATTTATCGCCAAGTGTTTCACAAACAACATAGTAACAATTCCTGGAATAGATATCACAGCAGGTTAGTACTTACAGTACCAGAAATTATATATTTTGAATTATGTGACATTCATTAAAAAGTGGAATAGTGTAGTGGTTAGAGCTTTCACTTAACATGCAGACATTCAAGGTTTGAGCCCCAATGCAGTCCATTAATTTTGGGATAGGTTTGGCATAATGGTTAAGGTTTTCACCTTGATTCTGACCTCGGGTTATTAGCTAGGCTTAAAATGGTCTTGCAGTGTGCTTATTTAAACTGTTGATTTGCCATAGTGGTATGTTGCTCTGACTGTAGTGCACAGGGTCCTGTGTTCAAGACTTGGCAGTGAAATGCATGGTGGTAACACAAAATTATCCTACAGAATGGCCTCACTGAGACCAATGACTGGTATCAGAACCATAGCCTTAAGCTCAATGCCAAAAAATGTGTCGTCATCTCGTTTGGGAAATCCCCGGTTCCCATGAATTACCAAATTGATGGTAGTCCACTGAACACAGAAGCAGTTATAAGAGATCTGGGAACACAGATTGACAGCAACCCCTCTTTTGATGACCACATTGCCACTGTGATCAGAAAGTCCTTCTGTGTGGCACATCTCATTACTAAGGGTTTTGCATCCAGGAGGAAAGAGGTCATTGTCTCCCTCTACTCTTCCTTCATTAGGCCAATCATCGAGTACAATGTCCTATTTCGCATGTACCTCACTAGACACCTGCAACAACTGGAGAGGCCAGAAAAGTACCTCACAAAGAGGATCCTAGGCCTTAAACACTTGTCCTATATGGACAGACTCAAAAAACTAGAAACTATTCTGTCTCATATCACCTACTTAGAGGCAATCTCTGCTTGACTTACAAAGCCATGTCTGATTCAGCTCTGTTAGAAGTGCTACATTTAAAGAAATCCCAATCCCTCCGCACCACACACTCCAGAGACTTCTACCTCATTACCACAATCAACAGAACGTACTGGAGGGACAGGTTCATAACCCAGAGACTGCCCATGCTATGGAATAGACTTCCCATACATGTCAAGCAGAGCACCTCGCTGACCCTCTTCAGTAGAGGCCTGCGAATCAGAAGTAGCGGGTATCAGGGGCTGCGAAAGCATCTCACTGAGTACCAGCGAACTGGCGACTGGCTTAGGAGAAGCATCGTCGGCAGTTTTGGACCTCGGCGGCCTGTCTTTATCTTTGCGTTTTTTCGGAATCCCGGTAGTCGGATGGCTAACTGATAATATTTCTGGATAATTAAACCGAGAACCGAAATATTTAGAGGCAAAAATGTACCGACGATGGATAGTGCGCTGATTAAATAAAGCACAAAACCGACAGCAAGGTACGTCGTGGTCAGGGCCTGGGCAAGGAATACAGTATGAATGAAAATCTTTGTGAGGTATTTGCTTTCCACAAGTAATGCAATTATTAACTTTTACTGACATCAGTAAGGAGCAAGAAAAAGTTTCCCCAAAGGGGTACT
Organism: Protopterus annectens; assembly: GCF_019279795.1. Lineage (NCBI taxonomy): Eukaryota > Metazoa > Chordata > Ceratodontiformes > Protopteridae > Protopterus > Protopterus annectens. Next base: position 489,194,527 of record NC_056746.1, on the reverse strand, counting down.
TAGCTTTAAGTTGAAGACTTCAGTTCTGAAACTCGAAACCGAAAATTTCAGGAGTCGGACGACCGGCACTTGCGAACTGCTTCTGCTTCGGGCACCACATGGCAAGAAAGACTGATGTAATGGCGTCGGATGCATGTTTTATACCCCTGATGACCTGACGTCATGGAAGAAGGGACAGCAACCGACGCAGGACCCAAGACTTTGTTAATCAGGCCGACTGAGGGCAACTTGTCAGCAGATTACCCAAATGTAATGACTGCAATAGTGAAACATGAAAAACATCATGTTGGACAGACAGGTTTGTATCACACAGAATACCACTACTATGGAACTGTGTTCCATTCCACATAAAGCAAAGTATTTCAATTACTACATTCAAATGCAATTTGGTCGAATGGATGGGTAATCACAAATTAATCCCCAGTTTAGCATCACTGTCTTAAATGGATATGGGAAATATGTAAATGCCCCAATATATCCTTGTTTGGCCTATTTGTTGGTTATCTGCATGCAAAATATAAGTCTAAAAATTACCACAGGAATGTAAGGCTAGGTGCTTCTTTAACACCCTCACAGGTCAACTGCCTAGTAAGTACTTTGAACCTATATATATATATCTATAAAAAAACATTTCCAAACCCATTTTTGTGCATGCATGTTTATGCATGTGTCTGCATGTACGCATATGTGTGTGTAGACATAAAAAAATTGTAAACATATTATTAATTAATATTTTCTTTACAACTTTGCAGAAGCAGATTCCACCTTGTTATACCCTGCTTCTGAATCTAAAAAGGTTTTTGATCCTGTAGGGAAAAAGCTCTATAAAGTAGCTTGGCAAAGCAAATGAAAACACATATCATTCATAGAAGTTTAAAGGTGGCATGATAATTTATTACTTTTATGTCTTGTGCCCAATTAGTAATCATGGTCTACCATTGTGCTCTGCCCTCCCAGGGTTAAATCAACTCAATTTCTCTAAAAAATGTATTTTATTTATTTATTTTAGTTTGTTTACCATAGGATATGGGTACTATTGGGCTGCACATATATTTTATGAACCCTCTCTAATAATATCTTTTCGACTGGTCGGCCAGACAAAGCTCTGATTTGTTGTAACAGAAACTAACTCCTTCCTTCAGCTACCTCAGGGAATGTTCATAAAACAGGGATTATCTCTACACCCTCTGCCTTTCAGCTACTATAAATTCTCCTGTAACTCCTCATAAGCTACCTCCTTCACTGATAACCTGGAAGGATACTTCCCTTCTGCGTTCTGCAATGACAGAATATCATCTGCGTAACTGGACAGTGCCTTTTCCAGTTATCCCATTCTTTCAGTTATCCCATTTCTTTGAATATAGTCCATTAAAGTACTGCTCATCTTAAACACTTCATCATACATCTTATCGATCTTCTCATGCAGATCGGTCATATTCATAGGTTCATAGGTTCATATTAGGCTATCTGCCCTGGGGCAATTATAAGCCTAGCCCGATTCTGTATGGCTTACGCCACCCCTTGATTTGAGTATACTGTGCCCTTTTTTAAGGTTTAGTTTACTGTGCCTCTGTCTAATAGTGACACAGGAGTAATCCCTGGAACAAACCTACGATCCCCCATCCACTTGTCGAGATTCTTCTTGAAGAGATTCAGTGAGGTGCTCTGCCTCACATGAACTGGAATTCTATTCCAGAGCGATGGGAGCCTCTGGGTTATGAACCTGTCCCTCCAGCAAGTTCTATTTATTTCTGTGCTGAGGTTCAAGTCCCTCGAGCGTGTGGCTCTAAGGGATCTAGATTTACTGAGGTGGAGCATGTCCATTAATTCTGGATTTGACATAGCTTTGTATGTCAGGCATAGATCGCCTCAAGTAGGCAGTATGCAACTGAGTAGAGCTGGAGTTTTTAACCGAGCAGTATATGGCATCTGTTTGAGACCCTTGATCCTCTTGGTGAGATACTTTTGGGGTCTTTCTAATTGCTGCAGGTGTCGGGTAAGGTACATCCCAAAAGGGGCATTGTATTCTATGATGGGCCTGATGAGGGATGAATAAAGGGGCACAATTACCTCTCTTGATCTAGATGTGAAACCCTTCGTGATGAGGTGGGCTATGTAGAAGGTCTTTCTAACCACTTTGGCAATGTGGTTTTCAAAGGAGAGATTGCTATCAACTTGGGTCCCCAGGTCTCTAATAACTTTCTCTGTACTTAATGTGTTTCCGCCTATGTGGTAATTTGTGGGCACATTGTTTTTGCCAAAGGGTATGACTATACATTTTTGGCATTTAGCTTTAAACCATGGCGCTGGCACCAGTTATCTGTCTCTGTGAGACCTTTTGAAGGATGTTTGTGTCAGCTAGAGAGTTGATTATGCCCAGTTTGCAGTCGTCTGCGAACTTGGTGAGCCATAGTCCTCCCACGTTTGCCTGTACCTTGGAAAAGTATATACCGAACAAGAGTGGTCCCAGGACAGAACCCTGTGGGACGCCACTTGTGACCGGTTTTGAGTCTGACATGGCTCCAGCAACTCTCACTCTGTGGGTTCTGTCTTTGAGCCAGTTTGCGACCCATCTTGTGACATAGGGGTTTATATTTAAGCTGGATAGCTTATCTATGATGCCCGAGTGGGGTATTGTGTCAAATGCCTTTGCAAGGTCCAGATAGGCTGTGTGGACTACCTTTCCTTCATCTATGGCTTTGGTGACTGTTTCAAAGAAGTCAACCAGGTTCAAAAGGCAGGATCTGCCCTTGACAAAGCCGAACTGGGTAGGATCTAGTGTCTGTAGGTCCCCAATGTCTTTGTTTATGAGCTCCATAGCCTTGCAGACTAAGCTAGTCAGGCTTATGGGGCGATAGTTTCCAGGGTCCGTAGATGCTCCACCTTTGTGGAGTGGGACCACTGTTGCTGTACGCCATTCTGTGGGCACATATCCTGTAGTGAGGCTGAGATTGTATAGCTGTTTTATTTGAGGGATTAGTTCCTCTTGTAGTTCATGTAGGACGCAGCCTGGGACGCCATCTGGTCCCATGGAAGCAGTGTTTTTTGCTTTGGAGAGGGCAGCTTTCACCTGAGCATCTGAGATGTTTGGGAGGCAGCCCTCTGCCAGGATAGATTTTTGCTCTTTTGGGGGGGAGGGGGTGGAGAAGTTCGCACTGAACCTGTCTGCCAGGATATTGGCGATGTCTGTGGGTTCAGTGTATTTTTGTCATTTAGAATCAACTCAGAACAAGTCTGGGAGTTGCATCCCAAGTTTCTAACATAACTGAAAAAGCCTTATGATTGTCTTTGGTGTCCTGTGCAATTTTTCTCTCAAGCTGGCCTTGGAGGATTTTATGAGGGATTGTAACTTTTGCTAGTACTGATCAGAGATGCCTTCCTATTAGGGATTTTGCTCTATCATGTAGTAGCTTCCTCCTTCTGTTGTACAGTTTATTTATGGCAGGGGTCCACCAGACTGGACGCCTGCCTTTGGATGATTGGGTCTTGGTTTTGTTTGGGATAGCATGATCCATGCATTCCTGGAGATGTTTGTAGAATGCATTTATATAGGATTCTGCAGTTTGGGCTGTAGTTTCCACTGGCCCTGTGGCCTTGAAGGATTCCACTTCGGTTTTGAGAAGTGAGAAGTTCGCTTTGAGAAGTTTTTCACTGTGGTTTTCTGGGCTGGGGTGGAGTCGGGATGTGGACATCCAGTGAAATTAATTTGTGGTCTGATCTTACCAATGAGGGATATACTTCTGGTGTGGAGCATAGAGTCCCCATGTTGGTAATGATCAGGTCTAGTATGTTGTCCCCTCTTGTGGGAGTGGTGACTAGCTGTTCCATAGCATTTGAGTTTATAATTTCCAGGAATCTCTGGGCCAAGGTGCTGGGGCTTGAGTAGTGCTTCCAGTCAATGTTTGGGTAGTTGAAGTCGCCCAATATAATGGTGTTCTGAGAGATCTTCATGTTCTCCAATGTTTTCAGGAAAGCCGAATGGGATTCCTGACTTTGAGAGGGTGGTCTGTAGGATGCTATAAACTGAAAAGCAGTCTTGCCCACTGTTAGTTGCACATGGATGGTCTCCGATTCTTTGTGCAATGCCACTAACCTGGAGGTGTGGATATCCTTGATAAATATGGAAACTCCCCCTCCTTTTGTGGTTCGGTCCGGGTTTTGGGGCCGAAAAGCATGATATGAGGTATAGCCTGGTAGTGCTGGGGTGCTCTCTGGAGCCTTGAACCAGGTTTCTGTCACTGCACAGATATCGATGTTCTCCATACTGAGGAGAGCTTCGAGTGCGTGCATCTTGAGGTTAAGACTTCTGGCGTTTAGCAGCATTACCCTTAGTTTCTTGTTCCTTGTGCTCTCTATATTCAAATCTTCTTTTAACTCCTTGTTGGAGACGGTCATCTCCAGATTTTGCATATGGCTGTGATTAGATGGAGGAGAACATTGTTATGGTTATTCATTTGATTTATCCTGGGTATACATTATTTGCCTTCTTTTTTTTCTTATCTTGTATGTGTACTAGACATTTAACATTAATTGTCACTGACAGCGACTACTAAAATCACCAAAAAATATTAGTGGTAACTGTCAGCTAGCTCAGAACCATGCCAAATATCTGAGCAGAAGCTTTTTTGCCCTGTGTGCAAAAGGGACAGCAATTACCAGTCAGTTTGTCAATGTCCCATCTACTGCCAGCCTTCCAGCACTAGGTACCATGTGGCAGTACATAAACTGACACATGCTTACTGACAACTGACAACCATATGCTATTAGTGTAGAATGAATCCACAAGTGAGATGCAAATACTTATTGCAACTGGAGACAAATCTCTCACACCAACTGGTTATCAGTACCCACACTAATAAGATTCTGCAAGACAAATATAAAATCTTCATATGCTGTAGTACTCAAAAATGTCTTGCAAAAACACAAAGATCTCTTACACATATTTCAGCAGATGTGTGCACTTCAACCATATATCTGCAACACCCACAAAGTGATTCCACACCATATACAGCTTCTTTCACCACCAGAAGAGAAAATTATTGCTAGAACAGCAGTCCAGTCACCATGGCAGCGTAATTTGCCATATATAGCTTTTATAGTTTGGCACACTGATGCACCACTCACAAGGCTGAGCAAAGATGAGATAATGGTCAGGTACCTTTCAGGTGCTAGAAATCTGCCATATTACCAGGACAGTTAGGTCACACTAAGTATGAATATGACATGGCCATTTTTTATGTGTATATTATGACCTGTGATAAATCTCCTTAAACTACATGATGAGGGGCATGATGGACCTCTGTGAATAAGTTTATAATACTGGAAGGAAACATGTCTTGAGAAATATTCCACCGTCAATGAAACATATGCCACAATATAAACATAAAATGACTGACTTGCATAACTGGTTTAGTCACTGATGTCATTCTGAAGAGGCCCAATGTGTCACAGTCTAAAAGGGGATGGGAGACAGTTCCACCTGTTTCATTATGGATGCTTCCTAGTCCAAAGTACGTTGCTTGATTTCTTCCACTTCCATTTACCCACTGTGAGACTCTGAGCAAGTTGCTTAACCAAACAGTGCTCTCAGGTTGCCCCTTGAATAACCAGACAATATTCCCAGGTTGCCCATTGCTTAACCAGACAGCATTCCAAGGTTGCCCCTGAAAAGAAACACGTCTGGTGTGCTTATCTGGTTTACCGCAAGGATTATTTTGTCATTACTACTCCCCAAGTATCCAAACTTATGGTGAGCTCCCTACATTGTTTATTTGTTAGCCAGGTAAACTTGCTCTGACAAGTGCCAGTTTTAGTGGAACATGGGCAATGTCTGGTTAAGTGGCTTGCTAAAAGCCACACAGCTGACATCAAAAGTACAGTTGTGTACACTTACCATAAATGTAGATGTTTGAGTGTATTCACTGTTGCAGTCATTACATTTGGGTAATCTGCTGGCAGGTTGCCCTCAGTCGGCCTGAATTCCAAAGTCTTGGGTCCTGCGTTGGTTGCTGTCTCCTCTTCTATGACGTCAGGTCGTCAGGGGTATAAAAAAAGCAGCCGACACCATTATTTTTAGTTTTTCTTGTCCCCGATGTCAGGTGCCCCCAAAAAGGTAGCAAATTATATATATATATATATATATATATATATATATATATATATATATATATAAACCATATATCCATGCAGCAATAAAATTTTTACCTTCATCTACAAGCAAATACACCACATAGGTTGTAGAAGATAGTGAAGGAAAGATAAACTCCAGAATGAAAGGGGGATGGCTGGTGGGTAACCTGGACTGCAACAGTGAATACACTCAAACATTACATTTATGGTAAGTGTACACAGCTGTACTATGTTCTTCATGTTTCACTGTTACAGTCATTACATTTGGGTAGAATCCCAAAGCTATGGATGGGAGGCTGGAGCAAAACAGCATTAGGGGCGGCTATAAAGCCCTGCAGAACTGCAGTGGTAAAGCCTGCCCTGGATTTAGTAGAGAGGCAAATGATAATGCTTTGTAAAGGTGTGAACAGGACTCCAAGTAGCAGCCTCTAAAATGTCTTTGGTTGGTACTCCTCTGTGAAAGGCTGCTGATGTAGCTGCAGCTCTGGTGGAATGAGACCTAATGCCCTTGGGCACAGGTTTGCCATGGTGTAAGTAGAAGAAATGAATGCAGTGGCTTATCCACTTTGAAATAGTCTGCTTTGAAATAGCCTTTCCTTCGGATCCTGCAGCATATGTCACTAGTAGCTGCTCAGTTTTTCTTAGAGCTTTAGTTCTGCTCAAGTAGAATCTTAGTTGTCTGTGTACATCCAAGATATGCAGAATTCTCTCCCCCTTGTTCTGTGGATTTGGATAAAAAGTTGGCAGATGAATAGTTTGGTTAAGAGCCGCACTGGAAACCACCTTAGGCATAAATGAAGAATTGGTCCTCAGAGACACCCTGTCTGGGTAAAATATGATAAAAGGCTCCACAGCCATGAGGGCATGTAGCTCTGAGACTCTTCTTGCTGAAGTAATTGCTAGGAGCAGAGCTGTTTTCCATGATAAGAACCTTAGATCTGCAGTAGCGGCTGGTTCAAATGGAGGCAGGATGAGCTTTTCCAACACATAATTGAGGTCCCATGCAGGTATTGGTGATCTTCTGGGAGGCCTTAAATTTTTGGCTCCTCTAAGATACTGTTTTAGTAAAGGATGAGAAAAGATTGGTGGCTCTGTATTGTAATGAGCCGAAATGGCAGAGGCATGGATTTTTATTGATGAGAAATATAGGCCTTTGCCATGCATCTCAGTCAAGTATTGTAATATCTGAGGAATATTAGGTTCTGCTGCATTAGTTCCTTGTGCTTGATTCCAAGCACAGAATCTCTTCCATTTATCAGCAGAAGATTTTGTAGTACTAGGCCTTTTGGCTTCCAAAATGACATCCATCACAGCTTTACTGAGAGGTGTTGTTTGCATAACTACATGATCAGCCATGCTGCCAGGTTCAGTGTTTGGAGCTGATTGTGCAGGATCTGATTGTTTTGCTGGGACAGTAATTGAGGTCTTTGAGGTAAGGTCCAAGCTGGGTACTGAGACAAGCTCCTTAGGATTGGGTGTGCAGGATCTGATTGTTTTGCTGGGACAGTAATTGAGGTCTTTGAGGTAAGGTCCAAGCTGGGTATTGAGACAAGTTCCTTAGGATTGGGTACCAGTATTGGCGTGGCCAGTCTGGCACAATTAGTATAATCTTTGGTTTCTCTTGTCTGACTTTTAGTAGGACCTTGGGAAGAACAGAGTGAGGAGGAAAGGCGTAAACTGATATGTTTTTCCAACTGAAGGATAGGGCATCCACTTTCCATGCTTGTCTGTGATAAGTTCTTGTGCAGAATCTTTTCAATTGATAATTTTGAGGAGAGGCAAAGAGATCTATGTCCGGGCTCCCCCATTTCTTTGTTATCATGCTGAAGACTTGTGGATCTAGTTTCCACTCGTGAGGGTCCATAAAGTTTCTGCTTAAATCGTCTGCTAGTGTATTTTCTTTTCCTAGCAGGAACTGAGCTTGTAGATGTACTTGGTAAGTCAAAGCTGTGTCCCACAATGTCATAGCTAGTCTGCAAAGGGGGTATGAATGCGTTCCCCCCTGCTTGTTTATATACCACATAATCGTGGTGTTGTCCGTCTTTATCAGTAGTTGTCCTGGATGAAGTAAGTCCTTGAAGGCTGTCAGGGCATTTTGAACAGCTAACATCTCCTTTTGGTTGATATGCAGATGCATTTGTTTTGGGGACCATATGCCCTGAATGCATTTTCCCGCCAGGTGGGCCCCCCATGCATGGTCTGATGCATCTGTTGTTAAGGTTTGGCTGGCAGGGGGGTAGAGTGAAGGGCTGTCCCATGTTTTGGTGACATGCCTTTGCCTACCATAGAAACTCCTGTTGTAGACAGGGAATGAGAGGAATCATTGTTTCCAGACTGTGACAATGTTGACTCCCTAAACTTTTTAGGTACCATTGAAGTTTCCTCGTATGCAGTCTTGCATATGGAATCAATAGAATGCAGGATGCCATGAACCCTAAAGCCTGCAGAGTTTTCCCTGCAGATAACTGGGTTTTTGCTGCCATCAGTTTGAAGTAAGTAGTCAGTTGCCTTTGTTTGTCTGGTGTGAGGAAAGCCATTTGGGCAGTTGTATTCAAGCTTGCACCCAGGAATATTATCTTTTGAGAGGGTACCAGTTGTGATTTCTTTTTGTTTATTGTGTACCCTAGACATGTTAGAAGCCTTTGCATAAACGCCAGGTGCTGAAGAAGAATGTCCTTGTTCTCTGCTTGAATGAGATAGTCGTCCAAGTAAGGATATATTTGTATACTTATTTGTCTGGAAAAAGCAATTACTGGTGCCAGGCATTTTGTAAAGACCCTGGGCGCAGTAGATAAGCCAAAGGGCAGTGCAGAGAATTGGCAATGCATTAAGCCAGCCTTGAAACGGACGTATCTTCTGCACAATTCCCTTACTGGTACATGCAGGTATGCCTCTTTTAGGTCTAATGTCACCAGCCAAGCATTCTTGCCCGGCATGGGCAGAAGCTGCTGCAAAGTTAGCATTTTGAATTTTGGAATGTCCAGGAATGTGTTCAGAATTGATAAATCCAGTATTGGCCTCCAGGCCTCGTCCTTTCTGGGTACCAAGAACAGTCTTGAGTAAAAACCTAGTCCTTTTTCCTGTTCTGGCACTGGCTGAATAGCCCTCATATCCATGAGGGACGTAACCTGTTTCTGTGCCTCTGCCCATTGATTTTTTGGCAGATCCAGCCAACCGTTTGCCAATGGCAGAGTATGGAAATGGAATCTGTATCCCTGTGACGCTATGTTTAACACCCACTTGTCCTTGATTATTAACTGCCAATTTTGAGCAAAAAGTGTTAATTTTCCCCCTACGGGTGCTGTCAAAAGGTAAGTGCTTGGTGATGGTAGAGGGAAGTCATTGGGACTGTTTTCTGTAGGGTTGTGATTTATCTCCTCCAGATGTGGAGGTAGAAGCACCCCATTGCTTTGACCTGTAAGAATATTGTGCCTGGTATCTAGAACCTTTGGGGCATCTGAATTTGCCCCTTTGAGCTCTGTTGGACACAGGAGAGGACCAATTTTTTGTAGGCTAGTGTCTACTGAATCTTGTTGGCTGCACTTGTAAGAAGTCTTTTACAGTCTGCATAGACTTAGCTTTGTCTTCCATTTTCTTTAAAACCTCTTCTGCCTTAACACCAAACAGAGTATTATGTAGTAAAGGTGTATCCAGTAATTTAGCTTTAACATGATCAGGAAAACTTTGCTCCTTTAGCCAGGCATGCCTCCTAATCACAGATCCAGTAACTGCAGCCCTGCAGGAGGCTTCTAAGGAATCGAAACCACATTGCAAAGTATGCTTTCCAACTTGTTCAGCTGCATGCAATAATTCCTGCAATTCTTTATTTTCTGCACATTCAGAAATCAACAACATTTTCTGTTTCAGCAATCCCATAACATGTTGTTGATACTTGAGCATATGAAACTGGCAGTTTAAGGCCCTAATTGCCAAGGTTGCAGATGTATAAACATTCTTTCCCCATCTGTCCAGTGCCCTTGAATCGCTGTCAGAGGGGGTAGGATTTTTTGCTGTTGAAGCCTTAACTCCCTTTGGACCCTGTGAAATAGTTTCAGGGTCAGCAGCAGGGTTTCTAAATAAAAATTTGTGTGAGTCAGGGACCATGTAATATCTGTCAGGCTTGCTGGGAGCTGGAGGTAAGGAGTCAAGCTTGACTCCGAAAACACATCATCCACAATGTCTAAAACAGGGGGTATGGCTAAAGGCCTGTGCTGAGGGAGAAGGAGGAAATCCCGGAGCCTCTTTTTTGATAATGAGAAATCTTGACTCTGCCAGTGAAAATGCTCCCTCAAAGTATGCAAGGTTTCTCCAAATGAATAATCCTCAGGAAGTGATACAGAAGGGATAGATTCCTCTGCATCAGAATCCTCATAGGGAGGTATAGATAATTCCTGATCAGAAGAGGAATCAGAAGAAACAGACACCTGATCTAAAGATTCATAATCAGTGTCTTGCCTAGGCCTCTTATCAGGAGGGGGTTGGGAACCCCTAATCATGGTAATTAGGTCTTCAGCCATTTTGATCATCTGTTTTTTTGGCATAGCGGCCTGTGCACGTGGCTCATGCATTGTTTTTTTAGCTTTAGAAGTAACTTTTGTCTTTGGTTTTGCAGCTGTCTTCAGTTTTATATAAAAATGTTGAGGCCTGAATACACCCTCAGAAGCCGGTGCCTGCTCAGCGGCTCCGGACCCATCCGAGGGAGAGACATCCGTGGGTACAATACTTTGAGTATCTCGCGGCGTGCTGGACTCCACATGGGTCTCAGTAGGGGCCTGTGACTTGAAAGTAGTGGGTATCAGGGGCTGCGAAAGCGCCTCACTGAGTACCGGCGAACCGGCGACTGGCTTAGGAGAAGCTTCATCGTCGGTTTTGGACCTCGACGGTCTGTCTCTGTCCTTTTCTTTGCATTTTTTTGTGTACTCTCGCTGGATTGCTATCCGAAAACATTTCAGGGTAGTTGAATCTGTTTCCAAACTATTTTGAGGCAAAAATATACCGACGCTTAATAGTGCGTTGGTTAAATCTAGCACAAAACCGACAGCCAGGCACGTTGTGATCAGGGCCTAGGCAAGGAATACAGTATAAATGGAAATCCTTATGAGGTATTTGTTTCCCACACGTAATACAATTATTAACTTTTTCTGACATTGGTAAGGAGAAGAAAAAAGTTTCCCCAACGGGGTACTTAGCTCAGGAATCGGCCGACTGACACTTGTGAACTGCTTCTGCTTTGGGCACCGCGTGGCAAGAAAGACTAAAGAAAATGGCGTCGGCTGCTTGTTTTATACCCCTGACAACCTGACGTCATGGTAGAGGAGACAGCAACTGACGCAGGACCCAAGACTTTGGAATTCAGGCCGACTGAGGGTAACCTGCCAGCAGATTACCTAAATGTAATGACTGCAACAGTGAAATACGAAGAACATTCTACGACATGAGCTGTAGGAAGGGAGTTTGCTTACTAAAATGACATTCCTTCTATGTTAATGCTGCCCACAAGTACAATGTCCTTCTCTGAAATACTTAAAACCATACTTCTCTGACTACAGCTGTGACATGTACAGAAGGTCATGACTGGACCTGTGACATTCTTTACTGTACTTTATAGCAACAAAGAATACAGTAATTTTCAATAATTCTGGAAAGCATCTGCCACTGCAGTACTTTTCTGGAAAGAGCTGTAATATTCTGCTTTGCATTTATATATATATATATATATATATATATATATATAGCTAACTTAATATTCTGTAATAATAAGTTCTACAAAGAAATACTCAAAATGTGTTATTCTGACTGGAACTGTCACATTTTGCACATCACTTAACAGCAACTGAGAAATAACATGCACTACTTAAAAAGACACACACACACAGATTAACATAGTACTACTGGAATGGCGATATGCCTGTTGAAAGCAATCATTTAACACTATAATGTATGTGAATGATTGTTCCACCAGCAGTAAAGTCTAACTTGTGTGCTTTGTTTTTACAGTCTGAATCAAATAACTCATGCAAGGTATGTCTACTTGTTGCATTACTGAACTTTGGTACAGCAGAAAACAAGTGAGGTAAATTGCAGACTGGACTTTTCAAGGAAGAAAAGCCTTTCTTACTCTCTCTGACCACCTTAGATCGATGAGAGAGAGGACAAAGATCTTTCTTCAGGCCTGTTAAAGTGACACATGCACACTGCTCACAAGTGTCATTAACAGGTATCTCTAAACAGAAATAAACAACTTTAAATGCATATCTTTGAGATCCACCTGTCACTATATATCAAAATTGTAGCTGCTTACAGATCTGGCCGGGGATGACATCAGCATAAATATGTTAAATCCTGTTTTAAAATACTGAATTTCATTTTACAAGTAACAAGGCAAAAAAACATTTTGACTGATCAGCTACTGGAAAATCAGGCAAAACTAACAATCTACTATAAAGAAACAGAGCTGAATGACTACTGTATATACTCGTGCACAGATCAAGAAACTTATTCCATAAAACTGGCCTTAAAATGAGGTTCCAGCATATGCACAGTTAATGTGATAATTAAGGGAAGACACTGGTGTCCTGCCAGCAAAACTAAAACTACTTGCAAGAGCAAAACAGTCCCCACAGATTACAGCATACCATCATAGGTTCATATGTTCATAGGTAGGTACAAGGCTATTGGTCCTAGGGCCTATACAAGCCTAGCCAAAAATGTACCCTGGCTTTCGCCATCCAAGAAAATTATTTTCCTGTGCCCCTGTCAAGCAGAACCACAGAAGTGATCCCTGGGGTGAATTTCCTATTACCCATCCAGTCATCAAGATTTTTCTTGAAGAGTGCTAATGAGGAGCTCTGTTTGACATAGATAGGTAGTCTGTTCCAGAGTATGGGAAGTCTCTGGGACAGGAATCTATCGATGATTAAATCAATGATTCAATAAATTAGTAGCTCCTTTTGTTTATCACTGCTCTGACTGTGAAGAAAGTGAAGGAAATAAAGATCACAATAATGTATTTCAATTTGCTGCTGTCATTTATAGCCACACACCCCACCCTAATTGATATAATGGCACCAATAATGTATTTCAGTTTTAACCAGCTGCTGCCATTCACAGACACACCTACACATCCGATAACTGTACTTATTAAAACAAATACAAAAAATAATGGATTGCTGCTGTGGGCACTCTGGTAGTATAATTAGCGCCCTGGTAATAATAATAATAATAATAATAATAATAATAATAATAATAATAATAATAATAATGCCAGCAACTTCAAGAGAAAAAAAACATCCTTGGAAATGGAAGCTGCATAATAAATAACAACTCACCTTTCCACTCGAACTTATATAAACAGCTTCGCAACCAAACAAAAAAGCAGGTCCTACTAGACAAAAAAAATGTTATCAAAACTCTCTGAGCAACCCACATTCCAACTCAAAGAAATTCTGGCACTCAATAAACCAACTACTATCTCCAGGGAACCCCACTTCACCAACCCCCTTCCCTAACAAACCTTCTAATGAAACTGAAGCCTACTTAACAACTTTTTCATTGAAACAATAGAAAAGCTTACTAAACCAGAAACTCTTGATATAAAGACTCCACCTCCCACTTCATCTCTTCCATCGTTCTTCCTAGCACCTGTAGCAACTTCCTTCATCAGATCACTTCTTAACATACTCAAATCCTGTTCCCCTGTACTCCATCAGCTGACAATCTTCCTCCATTATTTCTCAAACATGCAGTAGAATCCATAGCATACCCTGTAGCTATACTTATCAATAGATCCCTCCAAGAAAATACAGTACCAGGTATCTGGAAAAAATTCTTCATAATACCCCTCCACAAGGGAGGAAATTCTACAGAACCCACAAACTACAGGCCTACTGCCGTATTATCCCCCTTATCTGAGATACTGGAAAAATGTACACATAGACAAATACTAAACCACCTCTTACAGGCAAACCTAATTATCAGCACACAGCATGGTTTCTGACCCTCGCACAGTACTACCACTGCCCTGCTATCTTTCACAGACAACACTGCTCAAGCCAGAGATAATAATAAACTCGTATCAGCTCTATTCCTTGACCTATCCAAAGCATTTGAAACAGTTTCCCATCCCATCCTCTTAAACAAACTTTCCAACCTACAACTCTACCTCCACTACCTCCTAGTTTAACAGCTACCTCTCAAACAGATATCAGTCCGTCAGATGGCAAACATTCTTCTCCTCTTTCCATCTTGTTAAGACCGGGGTTCCCCAGTGTTCTATCCTGGGCTACCTACTTTTTAATATATTTACAAATAACCTCCATGTCTCCTGCCTCCTCTCTACCTTAATACAGTATGCAGACAATTCCACAATTATTAACATCTCCGACAATATACAAAATCTCTGTATTGTCACTCAACAATCTCTGCACCTAGTAGAACAATGGCTACATGAAAACAACCTGCTTGGCAACCCCAAAAAGACCAAGCTTCTCCTTTTCCTTCCAAAAAACCTGAGTCTAGCTAAAGACAACTTCACCATCTCATCCATAGAAAATACAATTATCACCACAGACTCAAACTCCAAATTGCTTGGCGTTACTACAGATGACCAATTAAAATTTAACCTACATATCTTAAACTGTATCAAAAAGTCCAGTCAAAAACTAGGTCTTCTATACTGCAACAACAAATATATACCCAACAAATCTAGACTTACACTGCCTCAAACATTTATTCTACCATCCCTGCTGTATGCTGCTCCAATACTTACTAACTTCCAAAATAATCTCTTAACAAAACTACAAACCATCTATAACAAGATAGCAAGATGTGCACAAAGTAATAGCTACAAATCCCATCATTATATATCCCTGAAAAGCTTAAGATGGCCTGAGCTCCCCCACATGCTTCAAATATAACTACAAATTGCACACAGCATCCATAATTACACCCTACACATCCAATCGTGACCTCAGAAGTACACAACAAAACCTTCTGCAGGTGACCAAGCCAAACAAAAATATTGGAAAAATACTTTACAGTCATTCAATTGCATACTCATGGAACAAACTTCCATTGTCCCTTCGCTCCACTACCAAAAGTGTCAAATTCAAAAAGCAACTAAAAATTAATTACCAACATGCATAGATATGTACTTGTCAGGAATTTACCTAATGAATTTTTCTTCTTCTCTCAATTAACATATCTGCCAGGTATCTACCTAAACTGTCTACAATTACTCTCTCTGCAGTTAGTACCTATGCTATTAAATGCATCTTTGTTTTATTATGCCACAATGTTACTCTGAATTTGGTTTTTATTTTACGCATTGCTACATTCCTTGTAAATAACGTAATGCTAACCAAATTTCTCAAACATATTGTTACTGCATTCTCAAAATCCTGTAATTTTGCCTTGTATATATCCACATTGTATATTTCTCTCTGTTTTTGTACTGTTAAGTATCTTACAACTTGAATTGTTAGTTTTTTCTTTTTACTTTCCTGGAGCTTTTCTCCTTGGGTTTCCGGTGAAAAAGGGCTCGCTGGTCTCAGTCGGACTAACTTGGTTAACAAATGTAAAAATAAATAAAATATAAAATTTGGCAATCTACTCCATTATCACAAAAACAAATAATGGCTACACCAATTAATTTCTATTTGTTACTGTCATTTGCAGCCACACACCCCTATTTCAGTTCTTTAATGGTCACTGTGATGTATTTCGATTTCAACATGTTGCTGCCAATCACATGTGCACCCCAAACACACACTCATCATCACTTTAGTTATTTAAAAATAAAATGCTAAATTACTCCAAGTAATTATTGAACTCCGATCACTAGTGATATCCTGTTACTATGTGAGAGGGATGGGAGTTATACAAGGTATATTCATTCGTTTTTCCAGATTCTTGCCTTGTGTAATATTGTAAATGTGAACTTGTTAATACAGTTTGAGTACCTTTATATAAATGCAAATTTCCGTATGTCACAAGTGTTAATTCAATAAAGGTGTTTAAAAAAAGAATAAAGCGTGAAATCAGAAAATGAATGAGTGAGTGAAAACCTTACTGCACTTTAATGCACACATACACCTCAGTTTATACAATAATCAGTTAATTTTTATGGGCTTTGTCTTTAAAGTACACCTTGATTTAACCATTATTCAGTCTTGTATATGCATACATACAAAAAGTTTTAAAGCAATGTAAAGAAATATAGATGGAATTATGTGACATCAGCTTTACACAACAGCACATGGCAGCGAATGTGAAGGATAAACTAGTGCAAGAATGATACCATCTCATGCCATGGAAGTTATATTAATGTTGAAAAAACAGGCATGATGACTCATACTGGTGAGTAATCTGCTCATGTATTACACTGTTGCAACAGTCTTCTTGAAAATAAGACTGACTAACAGCCCAGTAGAATTGTTTTTACAAAAATATTACAATTGCTTCTGATCTTTATAATTTACAATTTGAACTTTTACTTCATGTGTTTTTTCTGTTTACTGTTATCACTCTTAGATGCTTTACGACCCAGTAATGATCATTTACTATTCAGAACTGGCATGAACATCAGTAATAAATAGTATAAATTGACAAAAGAAGGTAAACTAGATCACAACTCAAAGATCATTTTGTGCAAAAGAAAAAAACGTTACTTTAATTAAATATCACAAAGAAACACAGTAGCATCAAACAGCAAAGATACGCACACAGATTATTTTCCAGAGACTGTACTCAATGGAAAATAAAACAATTAGGATGCATATTTGCTGTTAGCGCATACCATTTATTCAGAACCAATTTCATATTTGCACACTTCCTGTGACTGGACTCAAGTTTCTCAGCTTGAAAATAAAGCATTAACAAAACATTTTTTGACAAGATGAAGGTTTATTTTTACGTAGGAAACTTCTAGCTCATATCACTGCACTTAAGATGAAAACAACTATAACATTGGACAGCTTGCAACGGTTATAGCTTCACCTACATTTTCGTTTGAATGAGCTAGCCAGGTCTTTCATGTGGCCCAAACTTACTGACTAGAATTATCTTAACTATCACTGCATACTGTTTATGATATGTATTTGTATTTCTCCTTGATGAAAGGATATAAACAGATACTCATGCTATAACCTGTTGAACTTGAATCCCATTCAGTATTCTGTTCCATTTAAAGAGTTTATACAGCTGTTTGTACACATGCTCGTTTGTTTTTTAGAGGAAATGTAATGTTTCTTTTGCATTTGTCTTACTATATATTCTTCTATCTCCATACATCTGTTTCTACATTCGGGTATCATTTCCATTTTCAAGTTCCACTGGGAAAAACCTTTCCACCCTATAATTAGTCAAATCTCACTTTACTTTCCTTCCTATACCAAATTCCTAGCTGTTACAAAGGCACTTTTACAGTTAACTTGTACTAAGATTCATTACCTGTGCAATAGATGGTTTTGGCAGTTGTTGCCATAGCAATACTGGTGATTCCTGTACCTGCTCCCAATTCTAGCGCTGTGCAGTTTTTAAAGATGAAATGATTATGAAGAATGTAGTCAGCAAGCAGAAGAGCAGCTCGCCACACCTAACAGTAAATAGAAATTAGATTATACATAAAAAAAGGTGAACTGAAAAAATATACATGAAATTGTTACAATGCAACTTTCACAGCAGCATGCAGGTATTGTTGGGGAAGGTTTCTACATACCTGTTTGCCAACATCTTCAAGTGGTGTGGCCATTGTGTGTTCTGTAAATAAAAGAAAAAAGTCAAGTATTTCTTTCTCAACATGATCATGTGATGAATTTTTGTAAGGACAAGTCACTTACTGAATTACAAGGTAATCAATCTTGACAGTGTCACTGCTTCAGAAAAAATAGCACAGATACAGAATGACTTATAAAGTTGTGTGGGAATTTTCAAAAATTAGCCCTATCTACAGAGAGTCAAGATCAGTGTATACTTAAAGGTCAACCTCTTAGTTAGAAAGAAGGATGAGGAAAGTCTGCACAGCTATTCGTGTTATACTTGTACTAAAGTCGTGTGCTTACTTTAACACTAGATTCATGTTATCTTTATCCAACTGGATCAACAAATGGGTTTGTTGGATCTAAATGGATCCAACCTTGGCATTTTTTTGTTCAGCTTTTGGATCTGGGGCTCAGGCTCGTCCACTACCCATAATGCTCTAATTCATAGCTCTTAACTAAATAGTGACAAATCCAGAAATAATCAGGGACAATGTTTCAAATATTAGCAATGTTAACTTGAGACATTAACAGAATAAGATAATGTGAATTAATACATATTTTCTGAAGTAAAGGAAGTCAATAACTCAAATTACTGTCATTATTTCTTAAGTGCAATTGACCACCCATGTCTCCAAAAGTCACCAGTTTTAGGAGGGATTAAGAGGGATAAAGTTAAAATTTGGGTAAAAATCAGGGATATATATGAAAATCAGGGATGGTTGAGAAGTATGCCCTACTGTTCCCTAAAATACCTCATATCAAGTTTGCCCCAATACATTGCACATGCCTAAGAAATACTCAAGAAGATCCTTATATATTGCCAATATTGATAATGGGAAAGATCACAGCAAAGACTGAAGGTATGACAAGGTCCTGGTTAGGTCCAATCAGTCAGCTGAGAGCCAGTTTTGGCAAGAGGGATGGAAAGAAGGTTGAGCTGCATGGATAAAGACAACATGGATCTAAATTATGGTAATACATAACTTTTGTATCCAATAATGTCTTATCTGTAAAACTCAATGAATGGGACAGATTGCCCAGCTACTAAAAACTCCAGGGTGGTGTCAAGGAAGGATCTTACAAAGGATGGTGCAGCCAAAAGATACAATGATCCTGACTGCACATCCAATTTTAGTGAGACAGAAAGGTATGAAATGTAGACAGCATGGCTGCAACACAAATTTCATCTATGGCAACTCTGGTGTAGAAAGCAATAGAGTCTGTCACCACTCTGGTTGAATGATCATTAGGTTTATGCTAAAGTACAAGTCCTCTTTCTTTTATACAGAAAGGCAATGCAATCTGAGAGCCACCTGGACAATGTGACTTCAGAAACATGTTGCTCCAATTTAGCCTTTGAGAATGAAATAAAAAGCTGATCTGTTTTCGTGCACTCCTTAGTCCAGTGCAAACAGAATCTCAATTGATGGTGAACACCCATCAAGTGCAAGATATAGTCACTTTTGTTAGGCAAATTTGGAAAGAAAATTGGTAAGTTAAATGTCTGATTAATAGGTATCTGAAGCTACCTTAAGTAGAAAATTAGAGTTACTTCAAAGGGACAATCTGACCTTGTGAAAGATCAAGTAAGGAGGTTTACATGACAAGACTTGAATCTCAAAAATTCTTTTGCAGAGGCAATTGCCACAAGAAAAATAGTTTTCCAAGACAAAAACCTCAAATCCACAAAAGCTGCTGGTTCAGAATGGGGTTTGCTTAAAGCCAGAAGCATTATTATAATAGGCAAAAGAGGAATAGGATCTCTATGACGGGTGTTTAAGTAGAAAAGTTCCCTTTAAGAAAGCCTTGGACAACTTTAAGGACACAATAGGGTTGTGGTTTTCACCAACATGAAAGCTGGATATGGCTGCTATTTGTACTTTAATAGTAGAGAAGCTACCATCTTCTTGTAATAATTCTGCTAGAATATCCAAAATAGAAGACAGTGGGGCTGAGAATGGATCCTTAGAGTAAGCCCAAGCAGCAAATCTTTTTCACTTATGCCTGTAAACCTTCCAAGTGTTAGACTTCTGGGATGACAACAAATTCTGGGTAAGAGAAGGGGAGAGCCTGGCATCCCTGGCCATCACTGGAATTGGATCAACCATGCAGTTAGTTTTAGGGTTTTCAGGTCTCAGTGAAGCTGACTGGCTGGATGAGACAGAAGATCAAGCATCCAGCACCCAAGGAGGGCATTGCAGGTGAGGCCAAACCAAGGGGAACCATACCTGCACCAAGGCCAGAAGGGGGTAATGAGAATTATCACTGCCTTGCACCAGATGGCTTTCTGTAGGAAACTGGTTATAAGAGGAATGGGTGGAAAGGTGTACAGAAGATCTGCAAACCAACTGTGGACCACAGCATCCTTCAGTGACTTACCTTCCAAAGGAATCAGGACAAAGTAGCTGATTTACTTGGTGTTCAGATGGGAGGCAAAAAGGTTGCAGTATGGCTAGTCTCAGTGACTGAAAAATCACTGATACCACTGCTTGGTTGAGGGATCACTCATGAGGGTAGAAGAATAAACCTGCTAAGTTTTTCATATAAGACACTAGAACTCCCAGGATATGCACTGCCACCAGGAAGCAGTGAGAAGGCAATACCTACTGCCAAGCCCTCCTTGGCATAATGGGTATGATCAGGTTTCCTGCTGTTTGTCGATGTACCAGACTACCGCCATTTTGTCTGTCTGGATAGAAATCACACCTTTGGGGAGAGAGTCCTGAAATGCCTGCAATACTGGGAGGACTGTGCTCATCTCCAAAACACTGATGTGAAGGCTGTCCTCTGTTAAAGACCATGTGCCATGAAAAGTTTTTCTTCATAATGACCCCCACCTACACTCCAAAAGGAAGGCATCAGTGGTCACAGTGGCTGTCAGGAGTGGGTAGGAGAACAGTCAACCCCAGGAGAGGAGAGATCAACCACCACAGAATGTTATGCCCATTTTCTTTCTTAATGAATCAACTGTTAACAGTTATTTCAAACATTTTGAAAAATAGAAATTATATAGCACTGTGTTTCTTTTTAATTTTTTACTTGCTTTCCATTCAGTCTGCATTTAGTGTTTCTATTTTGCAGAGATAACATATTACAGATGAGTAACTCACATTATGTTGTGTATTTGTACAGTAGGACTGTTAACACTCAGTGTGTGCACTGTCTAATATTTGTTTATTCATTTTTGACAGTGTGTCACTTTAGCCTATTGTGCTTTTTTATGGAGCATCTATGGAAAATATGCTTCAAAAAGACTGTAGTGAGCTGTACCTGGGGAGGGTCTGCTTCTAGAAGAGAACAGATTTAGTGCTATCTAATTTGTCAGTAACAGGGGAGACAGACATTTTGAGACACACACTTGACATTAATGGAAGGCAGTGCAAAGCTGCCCCTATGACTGGATGACCTACTCCCTTAGCCTTGTAGAAGGCCAGTCTATAACTGTTGAGTTAAGCTTTGCTTTTCCAGTGTAGTAAATGGGGGCATGTCTGTGAGACATTGTGATATGCATGTGGAATTTAATTTGTTAGATGCAGATGATGACCCGATATTGTCTTATCCATTTGGCTCAATGAATTGGTTGCTGGATCCCACCAGATCTGACTTAGATGCCAATTTGTTCTTTTCCAGAATTTGCATCCAGGGCTCAGGCTGCTCCTCTGTCCACAATGCCCTTCTGTTCCCTGAAGTTCCTCAGATCTTGTTTGCCAACTGAAGAGATCTGATGTGATTTGCAAGGACTTTATGTTCAGTGACAGTTAATGTTTGCTGTTTCTCTAAGAACATACATTTAGATAGTTTTATTACGGCTATTTCATCCCTTTCTACATGTCATTCTTGACTGGTCTTTTCTGTCATGGGAAATGTTTTCCTTCCCTTTCCCCTACCTGTTAAATACATACCAAAAAAGAGGATTTTTTTTGTCTCTTAGTTTTTCATATTGCACCTTTTCATAGCTTGTAATAGCATTTTTCATTTTTTTTTTCCCAGTTACTTGTTTGTGTTTGTTACAGCAGTATTCTCTTTCTAATGTGTGTGACGTTTATCTTTAGGACTCTAACCCGTTGAACAAGGCCTCTGACTTCAAAAAATGCAATGCCTGTGAACACAAGATCCCCCACAAGAATCACACAGTTTGTGCACTTATTGGTTGGGGGCTGACCATTTCAGCCTATTGAGTGAGCCCTTTACCTCGTTCAGGGCTATGACTCCAGTTGACCGCAGACAGTGTTAAAGGATCTTCTTCCTGCCCAAATGGGAGCCTCGGCCTCTCTTGCTTCTTCTTTGGCATCTTCTTCCAAAAATCAGATAAACCAAAGACCTCAAATGATAAGGCTAGACAGAGAGTAAAGAGAAAAAGAAAAAGACAAAAGGATAGACTGTGGAAGAGGTCTATGGATCAGACTCCTCAGTGGATGCCAGCACCCAAAAATCCCAAGTTAATGCATCTGACACCATGCCATGAGCAACAGCAGTGGAACTGTACTCCCACTCTTCTTTGTCACTTCTCCCTGGAGTCCTAGACTACTTTCACCCATCCTGCAGGGCAAACAGCATTCATCAAGACCACCTTTGGTGGCTTCCTCCCACAGGTCCTTCTGGTCAATAAGAAGTCTTTCTGAAGCTGATGTTGATATGATGATTATGAAATTTCTTTGAACTCTGATCCATATGGCTTTTTTTCTACCACCCCTCCTCTGGGTTTTCTGGTTTTCCCACTCATTAACCTCTTTGATTTCTCCTTTCCCAGTCTGACCCTCTGTCCAGGTTTCCACTGTGCCAAGCGATGTCTGTGACAGAATCTTGTCGGAGTCAAGTGCTGCTTTAGCTTCAACTCTGGATCCTTCCTTTAACCTTTTGACTCTGGCTTCATTGGATCAGAAAGGGTCTCTGAGCCAAGGGGTTGGGGCTGAGACTGATGCCAAGGTTTTTGGAACCATCAGTGTATCAGCCATTGACACATTAGCTCCATTTTCAGCTTCAGAGCCAAGTCGAGCCAGAGCAGTGGATGTTCCTTCCTTAGGGCCTTCAGGTCATAAGAGGACGTCCTTGTCTCTGATTTCCGCTTCAGCGTTTGATGCTTTTGAAAGGGTTTTCTCCAGATCTACAGAGAGGATTCCTCACACCAGCTTGACTCCATCCTGATTCCCTTTGGATTTCACTGTTTCAACCAAGCATTCTGTCAGGACAGCCAGTCGCATTTACCCTAAAAGTTCCTCACTTTTTGAATCCCTATTCAGATTCCAAGACATCCGCAGATCACCCCCTGGATGAAAGCCACAAAAAATGTACATGCAAGTGGAGGCATGTCAACTTCTCCCAGTAACTGCTCACAAAAGATACTGACTTCAAGGAAGGGGAGGGGTCCCCTAGGTGACATCTCTTTCAGAGAGATCCTGTAACTGATGAGGCAAAAGGGGGGGCTGGTCATTCGAAGCCCTATTCCAAGAGGAGTCAGTATTCCTTGATGCTTTTGAGGTTGGATGTTCTACTGTCTGGGTTGTCCTACTCGCCGATGGGCTCTCAGACATGGTCTGACAGCTGGTTTAGAAGGAACCTGACATGGTTGGGCTGATTCCTGGGCAACTTTGTAAGATACTAGTGTCTCCGCAGAACAGATTACACTGGAGCAAAGGTCCCTCAGTTGATGCTGTAGTGGTGGCAGCAGCCACAAAGAAGGAACTTAGAGAGCACCTCTGTCCATCCCCCTGGCTGTTGGACAGATTTGGAAAGTGGATGCATGCTTTATCAACATTTGAACTTTGCACTCTGAACTACTTGAAACGCACATGACTCATTTCCAGTGGCATTTGACTAAAAAACTTTCCAAATACATCTTGGTTAATTTGTCTGCAAACTTCCAGAAGACTGTGGAATCCCAACTATCTACCCTACAAACTGCTGTCCAGTGTCCTCCTTTCCAACATGGTTGTTGGCACTGCAAGACCAGCAGGCACCAGCACTGCTATTCGTTGGCATGCCTGTATGTGTCTCTGCAACCTTGCAGAAAGGTTCAACACTCCCTTTGATGGGTTAACTGTTTTTAGACCCAAGGTTAGAGAGTCTTTGAGTAGAAGCAAGCAAGAGGGTAGGACACTGTCCGCTGAAAGAATAAATTTTTCCATCTCACAAAAGATTTTTTCACAGAAGCAGAAGGGTGTAAAGAAGAGCTGTTTTCAAAAATCCCAGAATTTTGCCCAGAACACTTTTGACTGCAGAGTCCTCTGAGACATGAGGGAAAAAAACCTCAGTGGATGGCTCCCAAGGCGCATTGGTGTTCTGTAAAATCAAAAGTTTTGAAATCCCTTCAGAGAGAAACCCATCCAGCGCTCCTGAACGTTGCCCGACTGCTGCACTCTGGAGGTAGTTGGATGGCACTTATCTATGCATTGTCACGAATAGCTAGCCATCACTCGAGATTCCTGGGTGCAGACAATAATTACCAGAGGCTATGTTATTCTCTTTGCTTTCCCTCCAACCAGCAAAAAGAGAATCCCCAGTGTTCCACCCATTCAGAGGAATGTAACAGCAGTAGAGTTAGCAAAGCTGCTAAAAGAGACAGCCATGCTGGAGGTCCTACCAGACCAGCAAGTATTCAGAGTCTAGGATTCTTTTTGATTCTGAAAAAAAATGAGAACCTCAGGGCCATTCTGGACCTCAGCTACCTTAATCAATTTCTCAGGAAGACAAAGTTCTGGATGGTCATAGTACAGTTCATCTTACCTTATCTGAGGAAGTATAATTGGACATGCTCAACAGACCTTCAAATTGCTTACTACCATGTAAAGATAGCAAAGTGATCTGGAAGGTTTCACCACTTTCTGCTGGGAGCTAGTCACTTCCAGTTCAGAGCACTACATTTTGGTCTCACCACAGCCGCAGTGGTGTTCACCAAGAGCATGGCAGTAATGGCAGCTTACCTTAGACTGCACAGGTTCTGAGTATTCCCATATCTAGATGACTGACTACTCCTCCTACGAGAGATCAGCTTATTCAGCAGAGAGAATTCTTGCTCCAGTTATCCCAACATTAAGGAGTAACTATAAACTTGATAAATAGCTAACTGACTTCAACTGCAGGCAATTGAGTTTATGCGGTGCCACTTGGAAACAACATCATAGATAGCCAAACTTCTGCAATCAAAGATAAACAAAAAACTTGTGCATTACACACAACTCTGTGAGTAATGTCAGATTTATGCACTTTGGTAACTTTTGCTACAAGGAAGCCAAAGCATGCAAGGTACAGATGTTTTCAGCATTAATGACAGCAAATTGTGCCATACTAATATACAATCTGGAATGTTTGTTTCACAGAAATAAAAATAAAAACTTAGGAATGCCATTTAGACATGAATTTCAAAGGAAAAAATCTCTGAAAAACATAATGGAACAGAACTGATCCTCGACTGAGGAGTCTTCTGTGTACAATCTGCATGTCCTCTTTATATCTGCGAGTGTTTCCACGAGGGGCACCATTTTTGTAATGAGAGCACTTTGTGAGACGAAGCAACTAGCTGGTGCTCTGGGCATCTCATTAACCCAGGGAACAAAGGATGTTAAACTGAGGGTGTAGCTTTACTGCTTTGGGTTTGAACTGCAGTGCCTTGCTTGCCCCTAGCATTCCATATTGGTGGGCTATACTGAGCTGCATATAACACAGTTGATGGTCAAGTGTATGCTTTGTAATTGCAAACCATTACAATTAACCCAATATGTTGAGTTAGTATTCTGACATAACCTGGGTCTATGTTTAGCTACCAAAAAGTATAAATCTCGAATGACTACATTTTAAATGGAACACAGTGAAATGGAAAATTAGAGAATGACAAGAACATCGAAAATAAATGCACTGATTGACCATAGCCAGGAAGTAATGCAATGCATAAGGTAAGTGAAGGGAAACCTTTTAAATTTGCCCTATTCCCCACTGTAGTGCAATCTCGGAATTGGTATATATGTGGGGTGGGGGGCGCAGCCCCTCACATAGGTTGGCTGTGTTTGAGATGTTGTCCGACTATGGCCATTCGATGCATTTATTTTTGATGTTCTCGTTGTTCGCTAATTTTCCATTTCGCTGTGTCCTGCTTGAAATTTAGCCATTAGAGGTGTATGCTTTTCAGTAACTGAACACAGACCCCATATAATCTACCTATTACATTAGTGTCCTCACTCCAGGTTCAACTTATCTGCAATCAATTACCCTAATTTGCCCTGCAAGTCACACTCTGCATTCGGGTTGCCACCTTTCCATCGTGCCATTTCCTGACCAGCAAGCCTCACCCCGTTTGATCTGACCACACCCCTTCCTGGTGGCAACCCTACAACATTTATAAAATCACATCCAAAATCAACAATCTTGACTGTCACAATCTATATGCAGTTATTGTATGCAGCAGCAAATGTACAAAAAATCAAGGAAACCATGTAAAGGGAAATTCTTTTTTTTCGGTTGGATAGAACAGAGGCACATAGAATTGCATTGCCCACTGGCTGTGTGGTAGGTTATGTGAAACATGTAGCTCTCCAAGATTATACTTAGTTTTTTAAACTTCAGATGCATAACTGACCTTAAAAGATAAATATAAAATGTAATTTGCACACTCCATTTTCCAGTGGTGACATCTTATCAAAAGGAGCACTTGATGTATCATATGCTTTACAATTAACTCATTACCACCCATCACTGCCAACTATCACCACTCATTGCTGAATGCTGAAGTAAGTATGGTGTCACCTTGACTAACAACATAAGATATGTAACATAATGCATAAAAATGTTGCTGTAATTATTAAGACTAAATATGGGTTGCTGTTTTAATCCTGTCAGGTACCAGCAGTCAAAACATATTCAATAGTGCAGAATGAGAGATTGTATGAACATTTGTGGAAATATGTACAACTAATTTTAAACCAACATGTGTCAATAGTAGTTGGTTGTTGATGACAGGGATTCTGTCAAAAAACAAATCATGGATCTAGCATATATTAGGTCACTAGGTTAACTGCCAGATTGCTTCTTGCTGTTAATATCTAGCAAATGAGCATATGCAAAACAAGGCAAATTAAGTGTGAACAGAGAGAGTCCACAGACTAAGAGGTCACATTATAGTTTCTTAAACTTTTTTTTACTAACATCACACACTCTATAGTGATACGAGTACATCTTCAATTAATACAAATACAAAATTTCCTTTGTGCTCATACAAAGAGGATTTTTGTCTTAACAATTATTCAGTTTAACATTACAAAGATTACGTAAGTCCTGCCTTCCCTGAACTATCATTCCTTATGAACATTATTTCTATATACTGTTCCAACATATTCCATGTATTTCTATGTAGTTTATTCATCTCCTTTACAACATTAAAACTCAGTTACAGTTGGTTTTACTTGTGATTTCCATTTCCTAATAATTGCTTATTTCTGCGGCCAACAGCAATAAACTTTACATGACCTTGTTACAGCTATGCAATTCAGTTTCTTTAAAATAATAATTTCTGTATTTATAATAATCTTCTCTCCCAACATTTCTGATAAAGTACTCTGTGGGAATTTCAAAAATCTGTCAACTTGTAACGTGTGAAGATTGGAGGAAGATGGCGAAAGCTGCCAGCCTAGTCAAATAGAATTTGATACATAATTCTATCAATTGTATAAATAAATGTAAAATACAGGCTTGTGTTTTTAAATGAAAGAAAACACTAAGATGTGAACTTCAAGATTGTTGCAACATTGCCATCTGCTGAAAGGGAAACCAAGCCAAGCATTTCAAATGTGTCTTTTGAAGTTGAAAAGATCTTATGAATCTCTCTGATGTTTTACATGTCGGCTCCAGTGAGTCTGGATGAAGGTTTCATGCCCATTGTTTTAAGGTTAAAGTTAAGGGCCAGAATTTACATGTGGAAGGTGCTTTATTGCTCTGGTTTCTGCTAGAGTGTATATGTGAAATGCCTTTTATTGTTGTAGTCTCCTGAGCAGGTGTTAGCTTGCTAAATAATGCAGTTTGTGGCCTGGGAATTCCAGACCAAGTGTCAACATGATGTAATTTGGGAGGGCCTTAGAGAGCTGTTGGTTAGTGTTTAAAAACTATTGTTGAGTGAGAGACTGGGAAGCATTTTGATCTTGGATATCTAATCCAGCACTGCTTATGCTTTATGTATGTAAGTAGGATTATAGCACTGTGATTTCTCTTAGGAATAGTTAAACTTAGAAGAAAGTTAGACTAAGTATTTTTCTTTGAAATCAGATCTTTCCTACAATATTGTTTTAAGTTTCTGTGTGATTTCTGAACTTGAGTAGCATTGTACTGCAGTAGTTTTGTCTTGTGTTTTAATTATTTATTATTAAATATTTTAAAACCTTTACCTGTGGCTGCTTATGTAGAGATAATTTAACCTCTAAAGTACATTACATATTTACAGATTTTACTGTCTAAGTCACGCCAAATTAAGCCTTGACTATCTAGTCATACTACCATTGGGATTACAATATTGCACAGTAATAATTGGACACCCTTTTAAGGGCCTTTTAGTAGCTGATAATTATTAGCTGGGTAGTGGCAAGAATTACTACCGTATGGTCTGGGTAGTAGGGGCACAGCTGGAGAACCTGTGCCAGCCTTTTCCCAGGAGGGTCTGTGTGGTTGTATAACCTCTTCTCAGTGAGTGTGTGTGTGTGTGTGTGTGTGTGTGTGTGTGTGTGTGTGTGTGTGTGTGTGTGTGTGGTGTCAGCTACTTGGGCAGGGACACGAAGCACTGGTTGGACAGAGAGGGTACTGGAGGTTTTAGCTTGCCCAGCTAGGCTGAGACCTGGACCCTATAGCTGTGCCAGTGGGGAGTCTTACTGGAGACCTGGTGAGCAAGGGAGCAGCCAGCCCCAGACTGACTGTGATCTCTGTGTGCACTTAAGCAAAATTGTACTTTACTGTGTGTATTAGTTATCCTTTCCTCTTCTAGGAGTTGCCCTCTCTGGTGTCAGAGGTGAGGATTGAGGCTCCTTGATTGCTGGGCCAGGGCACGGGTGTCACAAATTGGTGGCAGTGGTAGGGATATCCTATCATATATTGGTTTGCTGTGGTGGGATCTATGTCACATATTGATTACTTGGCAAACACTAATTGGCTTGTAGTGGTGTGGGTAGAGCGAATTCCTGTAGCTTATATACAGTGATCTCTAAAAGTGTTTTGTAATCTAAAACAGCCACGCAATGCATACTCACAGTTCAGATCACAATTGTTTTATTTCTTTTGTTAGCTTAGTGTTAGTCAGGGTGAGCAGGCAGCATGTCAGCAGAGGAGTATGGAAAGCTGATAAGGAGCCAGCTGGTGGAGATGTGCAAGGCTAGGGGACTGGTGCATGGAAACCTGACTAAGGCAGACCTGACTGCAGCCTTGGTTACAGCTGCATTAGGAAACAGCAGCCTGGAGGACAATCAGACTGACAGTGGAGATGCAATATCTTCGGAGAATGGACAGCTCAACCTTTCTGCAGTGGACTTAAAAATCCAGCTGGAACTAAAGAGACTTGAGTTGGAGGCCAGGCGTATGGAACTAGAAGCAGCTGAGTAAATGAGGAGTCTACAAGCTGAGGAAAATGAACGGCAGAGGAGGCATGAGAGAGAAATGCTGACTCTTCGCCAGAGTCATGGAGGTAATGGGGAAGAGAGTAACCGGACCCCAGAAGCACAAAAGGTTAGTAAATTTCTTCCACAGTTTAAAGAGGGGGATAATTTTGATAGCTTCATTCATATGTTTGAGTGGGTATGTAAACAGTATGAAGTTGACCAAGGGCTATGAGTATGGTTCCTGACCCCCTTACTCCATGGTAAAGCTGTAACTTCTTTAGCAAAAATGCATGACACTGACTGTTTTGATTATACTGCTGTAAAAAGACACTTGTTGGAATGTTTTAAGCTAACACCTGAAATGTATAGGAAAAAGTTTTGTGAGCATAGACGCAAGGCAGATGAAAATGTATGTGAATATGTTGCTGAACTGAGCACTTATTTTCATAGCTGGGTGAGTGGATGTCAGGTCACCACTTTTGAAGGGCTGGCAGACCTTTTGGTAAAGGAACAAGCCCTTAGCACTTTGCCTGAGGACATGAGGATCTGGTTAGCTGATAGATAGTGTGCTACTTCAGAGGAGTTGGGGAAGAAGGGAGACCTATACCTAGCAAAGAGGGCAGCCCTGCACAGAAAAGAGACCCCCCAGTACTGATCATGGGACTAAAGGAACCCATGGTGGGCAGCACAGACTGCCCCAACAGAATCCACCAGTAGCAGGGGAAGCCACTAGTCCAGGTATACGTCCAAGAGCTAAGGTTAAATGTTTTGAATGCAACCAGTGGGGCCATGTGGCATACAGGTGTCCACAGAGGCAAAGTGGTGAACAAAAGGTGGAAAGGACCAGTAAGTGGGAAAGTCAAAATGCCAATAGTAGGATGTCTTGGGACAACAAGGGTACCAAACTACCACCACAGGTTATATCCTATTGTAGTGAATGGCAAAGAGGCCATTGCTAAGAGAGAGACAGCCTCTGATATAACCATTGTAAAGCCTGCACTGGTTAAAGAGGAGCTCTACTTGCCTGGGCAGTCTACTCCAGTCAGGGCTTTAGGAGGGATCCCACACCAAACACCTTTGGCTAGGGTTCACCTTGATTGGGAGGGTGGAAAAGGAAGCCAGCAAGTAGGTGTGTTTGAGGATATACCTGCAGATGTCCTGATAGGGAATGATTTTAATAGTGCAGTACCCTGCGCTTGTGCAGTTACATGCAGTCAGGCTTGGAGACAAGCATGTAAGTCTGGTAGCCTGGGGGAGACCCAGTCAGACTGCACACTTGCAGCCAGGACTGCTGAGGTGGTTACTTCAGGGATGGAGCTGCTCTGTAGCAGTGAGACTGAAGGTGAGCCACAGCTGCTTGTGGGTACTGATGTTCCCTTGGACAGGGTAACTGCAAAAGTAGAGGTGAGTAGTAGTACCCAGGCTGACAATGAGGCACCGCTGTCAGAGGATGCCAGACCGTGTGGAAGGGGAGCTGGGAAGGGTTACAAGGAGAGAGCTGAGACAGGATCAGCTCTCAGTCACTACATTACAAGGCCTGAGGCAGGTAGCTAGGGAGGCATCTGATTCTCAAGGGAAGGGGGAATCTGTATACTGGGACAAAGGGTTACTATACAGAGAGTGGAGCCCTGAGGGAGGTCTAGAATGTGAGAGAGTACAGCAGTTGGTAGGGCCTACAGCTTACCGTCTGGTGCTTCTAGCCATAGCCCATGGTATTCCCTTTGCAGGTCATATGGGCATAAAACGTACAAAGAGACATATTACGCAAAACTTCTATTGGCCTGGAATTTCCAGAGATGTAACAGGGTACTGCAGGACCTGTGTGCAGTGCCAAAAGGTAGGCAAGGCAGTAGACAAGGTGAGAGCTCCTCTGATGCCTTTGCCTGTGATTGAGGAGCCATTTCAGAGGCGGATATTGTGGATCCTCTGAGTACCCCAAGTTGCACAGTGGAAAAAGTATATCCTAGTGATTGTAGATTATGCTACACGATACCCTGAGGCAGTGGCTTTGTCCTCCATTGAGGCCGAGAAGGTGGCAAATGCTTTGCTAGAGATTTTCAGCAGAGTAGGTTTCCCAAAGGAAATACTGTCTGACAGAGGTGCCAATTTTATGCCAGACCTGTTGGCTTGTCTGTGGAAGTCCTGTGGGGTGAAGCACATGAAGACCACCCCCTACCATCCCCACACTAATGGTCTTGTTGAGAGGTTGAACTCTACAATCAAGTCCATGCTACGGGCATTTGCAGATCAGTTTAAGAGGGAGTGGGACAAATATTTGCCCAATCTGTTGTTTGCTTACAGAGAGGTTCCTCAGGAATCCACAGGTTTTTCACTCTTTGAGTTGCTGTATGGGCACAGGGTGAGGGGACCTCTAGATTTAATTTGAGATGAGTGGGAAGGTGAGTGTGAGTCTCACAAGCAGTCTGT
Source organism: Protopterus annectens (assembly GCF_019279795.1). Classification (NCBI taxonomy): domain Eukaryota; kingdom Metazoa; phylum Chordata; order Ceratodontiformes; family Protopteridae; genus Protopterus; species Protopterus annectens. Next base: position 489,162,648 of record NC_056746.1, on the reverse strand, counting down.
TGTGGCATATGTCCTGAACCTCAGGACAAGGCTCAGGGAACTCATGGGCCTGGCCCAGGAGAGCCTGGCAGAAGCCCAACAACAGAAAAAGGTGTGGTATGACAGGAATGCTCGAGCTAGAGAGTATACTGTAGGGCAGCAGGTGATGGTTCTCATTTCTGTCAGTTGTAAGCAGCTTGGGAGGGACCCTGCAAGGTGATAAGAAAGGTAAGTGATGTTAACTACATGGTGGAACTGCTAGGCAGAAGTCAGAGGCACAAATTGTACCATTATACAACAAACACTGGATGGATATTAAAAAGAAACAACTCGTAGTCACATACATCCCAATTTACTGCAAAACACTCTGGCGCCTCGGCTTGTACTAAGCCTTCAAGGAGTAAATGCACAATGCTGCTAACTCATTTTATACCTACTAACACCCAATAAAACATTCAATCCATTAATCAATTAAGCATTAAAATACCTAAAAAATATGCATTTGAACAATTTCATTTAAAGACATATTTTAATCTACATAACACATTTCAAACAACAATCAATATTTAGACCTTGTGGGACCAAAGTCCCAAACTTCAAAATGAAAACTGTCTCTGTATAATAACCTGTTTCTCTTATTATTCACATTCTCTATATTTATTTGTTCTAATATTGTAGCTGTTAAATCTTTAGGATCACTAGCATGATGCAATTTAAAATGCTGAGCCAAGGGACTTTCTTCTTTCTTTACTTTAATGTCCCTAATATGTTCTAACAGTCTAGTTTTAAACATTCTCTTTGTCTGACCTATATAAAAATTATTACATTCATATTTTATTGCATAAACTACACTCTCTGTAAGGCAGTTAAATGCTGCAACAGCCTTAAACCTAATATTATTAATAACAGGAAAAGTACTCACAATATATTTGCAACCCAGGCATCTGCCACATGGTGCTGTACCCATGAACTGAATATGCTGTATTAACCTTTCTGTTGGTCTACTAAATTTAGTTTGAACTAACATATCTTTGAGACTAGTCCCTCTCTTATAAGATAATGTTAAATTCTGTTCTGCCAAACCTTTCAACTCTTGATACTTTGATAAAAATTGCCAATAATGCTTTATAATATATTTAACTGTCTCATTAAGTATATCAAATGTTAGAATTACAAAGAAAATGTTATTAATATCTTTATATGTCCTTATATTATCTCTTGGTAGTCTGATAACTTCATTACTGCATATCCCATATCTCACATTTCTGACTCTGTTCATGCTATTCTCTATATTATTCATGTCATATTTCCTATTTTCAAACATATCTGCTTTTCTTAATAGTTCTTTTTCAAAATCTTCATCATTATTACAAATCCTAGATATCCTTAAAAATTCACCATAAGGTAAAGATTATAACGTATGAGTTGGATGACAACTATTGCCTGACATAAATTGGTTTACTACATCAAATTTTTTATGTAACTTGGTGACAACCCCTTTTCTGGAAATGCCTTTTAACACTATATCTAAAAAAGGAATTTTTGTACCCCACTGTAAACCATCAAATTTGAGGTCAAATCTATTTTCATACAAATCCGTTACAAATTGTACAATAAATTCTGACCCTCCATCACATAAAAAAGACCAAATCATCTATGTATCGATAATATAATTTAACATATTGTTGAAAAAAACTGTGTGTGTAGATGTATTCGGTCTCTACCATACCCATAAACAGATTTGCATACATAGGGGCAAATGACGAACGCATTGAAGTTCCTTGTAATTGATGATACATTATGTCTTCAAAATAAAAATAATTATTTTTCAAACAAAATCCAACTAAGTCCATCACATAATGTGCCACTGGGTTGTCATCTAGATATAATTTGAGGGCTTCCATACCAAAATTGTGTTTGATATTAGTATACAGGCTATTTACATCCAATGTCATCCAAAACATACTGTCTTTCCATATTACTTTATCTGTCTTACTTATAAAATCTACAGACTCTTTAATGTATGATGGAAGATGAACTACCTCTTTTAGCAAATATTTATATAGTACAATTCCTAAATTATGTAGAAAGTATTTCCTGGCTGAGACTACTGGTCTCCCTGCTGGATCTATCACTTGTTTATGCACCTTCATCAAACAATAAAAATATGCATTATCTGACTTTTCATAAGATAGCTTCTTATCCACATCTAACTCAGACCAATAGCCCAATCTATACCCCTTATTTATTCAGTCTTTATATTGAAGTTTAGCTTCTCCTAACTTAGCTGTTGTCGTCACTTCATAAACTTCCGTACCATGAAGTAAATCATAGCACATTTTACTATATTGTAAATAATGCATCATTACAATTTTATTAACCTTATCTGAGGGTTTGACTACCAATTCTCTTTGCTCTGAGAATTTCTTTAAGGACATCCATTCTCTCTTTGTTAAATTATAAATGACATTTTTTCTTTTTAAGTTCATTAAATAACATTTCTGTTTCAAATTCTACCATAGAATGAAATTTCTTTATGCCTTCATGCGTAAACGGTGGCATAAAATTACTTTCAACTTTAATATCTGAAGTATCCAAGTTAAAATACGCATTCAGTTCATTTTCACATGAAACAAAAGAAATATCATCACAATCAACATCATTATACTCAGTATCAGAGAACATTTCAGCATTTGTAGACTGTAAACATTGTTTTGTTTGAAAAAAATGCAAGTGCATTTTTGTATCATCCTAAAAAACTCTATTTTAAAAAAAATGCAATCTAGGTATTACAGTGGGTACAAATTTTAAACCACGCTGTAAAACAGCTAATAAATTTTCATCCAACACACTTCCTGACAAATTCAACACTAGATGTCTAGTGTCAAAAAAATTAATATCAGTACCATTTAGTCCTTTTTCTTTTATTATTCCATTGTCGATAATTTGAATCTCCCTTGGTTTGTTCTGGTTCATATTCAACATAGTTCCGTTTCTTTGGTTGATTAGATTCCCAGTTGGAACGAAAATTATTCTTCATATATTGTGGATTTTTGGGTTGTGGAAGGGCAGGATAATGTCGTTCATCTTCTACGTCACTCTGACCTCGACTAGTATCCGCTGAAGATGTCTCCTCATCCGTTGTATCTGCCCCTCCCTGTTTTTGAAAACAAACGCGAGATCTAGTTTTCCTATTGGACAACCAAAAAAAGGCTGTACCACTCTCATAGTCTTTTAGATCTCTCTTTAATTTATGTAACTTTTGTTCACACAATTTCTTTTCCAACTTTATCAATTTCTCTTGAATATCATGTAATCCAAGTTCAAACTTTGTTTTATCAACCAAAGTCAACAAATTATTACATTCTGTACTGATATCTTTTTAATGTTTATAAGTTTCACTTCATCATGTTCCATTAATAAGTCCATTCTACCGCACAATGATGTGCGGCAGCTTCCCACATCTGTTTAAACACTTTTTCACAAGATTTAGATAAATTAAAAGGTAAAGATGGAAATTTCATAGCTCTAAGTCCCTTCGGAGCTATATCTAGTTCCAAGTATCGTTGCAAACTCATTCTATTATAATGAGTTGCCGTTTCTTTATTCAATAACTGTTCTAATTTATTAAGCAGGACTTTAGCTTGAGATGAGAAAGCAGTGGAATGCTTACCCACATCCTCAAACAGGTTTGAAGAACGTTTGCTTCGGGTCTCTTCTAGCATCCTCTCCCAAACTGAAGTGGGTAGCCCTTCACCACTGCCACTAGCCAATGTCACAATTTCCGCCTGGTCACCTTCTCGACTGGATCTGACAAAAGTGTCCATAGTTAACTTGGACAAATTCAGAGACTCTTCTCTAAAGAAACGTGGTAAATTAATCCCTGGATCACTTAACATGCCACAGAATATCCACTATACAACAAATGCTGGATGGATATTAAAAAGAAACAACTCGTAGTCAAGTACATCCCGATTTATTGCAAAACACTCTGGCTCCCCGGCTTGTACTAAGCCTTCAAGGAGTAAATTCACAATGCTGCTAACTCATTTTATACCAACTAACATCCAATAAAACATTCAATCCATTAAGCAATTAAGCATTAAAATACCTAAAAATATGCATTTGAACAATTTCATTTAAAGACATATTTTAAACTACATAACACATTTCAAACAACAATCAATATTTAGACCTTGTGGGACCAAAGTCCCAAAGTTCAAAATGAAAACTGTCTCTTTGTATAATAACCTGTTTCTCTTATTATTCACATTCTCTACATTTATTTGTTCTAATATTGTAGCTGTTAAATCTTTAGGATCACTAGCATGATGCAATTTAAAATGCTGAGCCAAGGGACTTTCTTCGCTTTACTGTCCCTAATATGTTCTAACAGTCTAGTTTTAAACATTATCTTTGTCTGACCTATATAAAATTTATTACATCCACATTTTATCGCATAAACTACACTCTCTGTAAGGCAGTTAAATGCTGCAACAGCCTTAAACCTAATATTATTAATAACAGGAAATGTACTCAATATACTTGCAACCCAGACATTTGCCACATGGTGCAGTACCTATGAACTGAATATGCTGTATTAACCTTTCTGTTGGTCTACTAAATTTAGTTTGAACTAACATATCTTTGAGACTAGTCCCTCTCTTATACGAAAATGTTGACTTCTGTTCTGCCAAACCTTTCAACTCTTGATACCTTGATAATAATTGCCAATAATGCTTTATAATATATTTAACTGTCTCACTAAGTATATCAAATGTTAGAACTACAAAGAAATTTGTATTAATATCTTTATATGTCCTTATATTATCTCTTGGTAGTCTGATAACCTTATTACTGCATATCCCATATCTCACATTTCTGACTCTGTTCATGCTATTCTCTACATTATTCATGTCATATTTCCTATTTTCAAACATATCTGCTGTTCTTAACAGTTCTTTTTCAAAATCTTTATCATTATTACAAATCCTAGATATCCTTAAAAATTCACCATAAGGTAAAGATTCTAATGTATGAGTTAGGGCACAAATTGTACCATGTTAACATGATGAAACCTTACCATGATAGGGAGGCCCTTGTGCTAAGCATTTGCAGTGGATTGCAGGAGGAGTCAGAGAGAGATCTTGTGACTAATCTCCTCAGTGAGGCTCACGCTGACACGTCAGTGGAAAGGTTAGCAATGTCCCAGCAGCTATCTCCTACCCAGGTTCGAGAAATCTGAGCAGTGTTGCAGGAGTTTGGGGGCATGTTCACCAGGAAACCAGGGAGCATCCACCTGGTGCAGCACCAGGTGGATACAGGACCCCAAAGGCCTATCGGGCAGGTCCCTTATAGGGTGCCTGAGAGAGTCTAACAGACTCTGAGGGAAGAGGTACAGGAGATGTTGGAACTAGGGGTGATTCAGGAGTCCAACAGTCCCTGGGCCTCCCCAGTGATACTGGTGCCAAAGAAGGACGGCAGCACCAGGTTCTGTGTGGATTACAGGAAATTAAATAGTCACACAGAGGCAGATGCTTACCCCATGCCTAGGACAGATGAGACCCTAGAGCAGCTGGGTGGGGCTAAGTATCTAACAACCACTGATCTTACCAGGGGTTAGTGGCAGGTGCCTTTGACTCCCAGCACTACAGAGAAGTCAGTCTTTGTGATTCCTTTTGGCTTGTATGAGTGCCCAAAGATGCCCTTTGGGATGAAGAATGCCTCAGTGACTTTCCAGAGGCTGGTAGATCATATCTTAGCAGGAGCAGGAGGGTTTGCCCTCTCTTACATGGATGAAATTGCTATCTACAGCCATTCCTGGCAAGAGCACCTTCAGTATGTCAGGGAGGTGCAGGGCAGACTACAGAGGGCAGTGTTGACCATTAAGCCAAGCAAATGTCAGGTGGGTATGGCAGAGGTCTCCTTCCTAGCACATAGAGTGGGGAGTGGTAAGATAAGGCCAGAACCTGCCAAAGTGGAAGCCACTCAGGCATGGCCTGCACCTGTTACCAAAAGGCAGGTGAGGGCATTCTTAGGGACAGCAGGGTACTACAGAAAGTTTGTTCCCAATTATAGTACCATAGCTGCTCCCCTCACAGACCTGACAAGGAAGAACAGGCCAGATAAGGTAGTGTGGACCCCAACATGTGAGCAGGTATTTCTGAAGCTTAAGGATGCTTTGGGAGGACCCCTTGTGTTAGCCAGTCTAGACTATAGCAAAGAATTTGTTGTGCAGGTGGATGCTTCAAACTATGGGGTGGGGGCTGTACTTAGCCAGATTCCTTCAGAGGGAGAAGAGCACCCAGTGGTTTATCTCAGTCAAAGGCTCCAACCCAGGGAGGAATGCTATGCAGCGGTAGAAAAGGAATGTCTAGCCATAGTGCGGGCACTACAAAAACTTCAGCCTTATCTGTATGGAAGAAAATTCACTGTGATGACAGATCACAACCCCCTAACATGGTTAAACAGAACCAGTCAGCAAAATGCCAAGTTGCTAAGATGGAGGCTGGGGTTGCAAGCATATGATATGTCAGTGCAGCACGGCAGTGGGAGTAGCAATGCCAATGCAGATGGGCTCTCAAGACAGGGAATGGGGTGAGGTACACCCAGATAGACCTGACATTCTCCAGCGATGTTTCTCAAGGGGCACTTGAAATACTTGCTTGAGTTCCCCGGGGGGAAGAGATGTGAAGATTGGAGAAAGACGGGCGAAGGTAGAATTTGATACATAATTCTATCAGTTGTATAAATAAATGTAAACTACAGGCTTGTGTTTTTAAATGAAAGAAAACACTGTAAAATGTGAACTTCAAGATTGTTGCAACATTGCCATCTGCTGTAAGGAAAACCAAGCCAAGCATTTCAAATGTGTCTTTTGAAGTTGAAAAGATCTTATGACTCTCTTTGATGTTTCACAAGTCGGCTCCAGTGAGTCTGGATGAAGGTTTCATGCCCATTGTTTTAAGGTTAAAGTTAAGGGCCAGAATTTAAATTTGGAAGGTGCTTTATTGCTCTGGTTTCTGCTACAGTGTATATGCAAAATGCCTTTTATTGTTGTAGTCTTCTGAGCAGGTGTTAGCTTGCTAAATAATGCAGTTTGTGGCCTGGGAACTCCAGACCAAGTGTCAACGTGATGTAATTTGGGAGGGCCTTAGAGAGCTGTTGGTTAGTATTTAAAAACTATTGTTGAGTGAGAGACTGGGAAGCATTTTGATCTTGGATATCTAACCCAGCACTGCTTATGCTTTATGCATGTAAGTAGGATTATAGCACTGTGATTTCTCTTAGGAATAGTTAAACTTAGAAGAAAATTAGACTAAGCATTTTTCTTTGAAATCAGATCTTTCCTACAATATTGTTTTAAGTTTTTGTGTGATCTCTGAACTTGAGTAGCATTGTACTGTAGTAGTTTTGTCTTGTGTTTTAATTATTTATTATTAAATATTTTAAAAACTTTACCTGTGTCTGGTTTATGTAGAAATAATTTAACCTCTAAAGTACATTACATATTTACAGATTTTACTGTCTAAGTCACTCCAAATTAAGCCTCGACTGTCTAGTCATACTACCATTGGGATTACAATATTGCACAGCAATAATTGGACACCCTTTTAAGGGCCTTTTAGTAGCTGATAATTATTAGCTGGGTGGTGGCAAGAATTACTACTGTATGGTTTGGGTAATAGGGACACAGCTGGAGAACCTGTGCCAGCCTTTTCCCAGGAGGGTCTATGTGGTTGTATAACCTCTTCTCAAAGTGTATGTGTGTTGTGACAGCTACTTGGGCAGGGACACGAAGCACTGGTTGGACAGAGAGGGTACTGAAGGTTTTAGCTTGCCCATCTAGGCTGAGACCTGGACCCTATAGCTGTGCCAGTGGGGAGTCATATTGGGAACCTGGTGAGCAAGAGAGCAACCAGCCCCAGACTGACCATGATCTCTGTGTGCACTTAAGGGAAATTGTACTTTACTGTATTAGTTATCCTTTCCTCTTCTAGGAGTCGCCCTATCTGGTGTCAGTGGTGAGGATTGAGGCTCCTTGATTGCTGCGCCAGGGCACGGGCAGGCTCCTTGATTGCTGGGCCAGGGCACGGGCGTCACAACATGTTCACATCAAATGTTGTCTACCTCTGGCAGAATTCTCTGAAGACTTCAGAGTGTTGGGAGGCAGATTGAAGTTGACTTATTTGGGTACAGAACACCGATGCAGACACTTAAATGTGAAAATAATAAGTCTTCTAGACTTTGCTGCATACTTGAGAGCTATCCAGTTATACATGCACGATATCTTTGCAGAGTGCCATTCCATTCTTATTTCTCAGTTTTTTCTAACCTATTCTGATTGATCCTTGTACTTGTCATGCATTTTATTTGCCTCAAGAATAATCTGTTATTTTTTTCCTTGCAACTTCTGTTCTAGAGTCAACAATAAACTCAACCAGAACCAGTCTTTCATGTATCACTCTTCTATTCCTTCTCTCTCTGCCTATATTCTGTTAATGATCTCTGGTCAGGAAGACTGTATTAACCCACATTCCTACCTTCTGCTTGATCTCATCAAACTCTGACTTTTCCCTTCCTAGTTATTTGCTCCCACCAGTACCTTGATCCTTTTACTAATTTTTCCCACTAAACTAAAGCTCCCTATTACCTATTTTTGTGCCCCCTACTAACAGTCATCCCTACTGGAAAATCTCTTATTTTCTAAAAGTTGCATCATACTTATCTATGGATAACTCCAGAGGAACAAATAAGATAGATCAGCTGCCATCTTACAGATCAGCAGACACTGAGCAATACATAAAAATGGAATATAGTTTTTTTTTTTTTTTGATGGTGGGGTTGAGTTCTGTTCTCACCTTAACAAAGTATACTATGAATCTGCTATGATTCTTAGAAAAAAAGAGACAGCCATCATACTGTTTGTGCATGACAGAAGACAATTTTAAATTGAAGTAACCTGTTCTGTGGAAAATGACTTTTCTTTAATGATACTATTGTGACACCCCTGCACTGGCCCAGTAATCAAGAAGCATCAATCCTCACCACTGGCAACAGTGAGGGATGTACACAATGGGAGGATGCAAGTATACACACAGTAAGGTACAATTTCCCTTAAGAGCACACAGAGATAACAGTCGGTCTGGGGCTGGATTCTCCCTCTTTCTCCAGATCCCCAAAAAGACTCCCCACTGGCATAGCTATAGAGTTGAGTCCTTAACCAGGGTTCCAAGCCAAGTCCTCTCAATACTCTCTCTGTCCAACCAGTGCTTTGTGTCCCTGCCCAAGTAGCTGAACACACACACACACACACACACACACACACACACACACACACTGAGATTTGATTTATACACATACACATACCTGGGAAAGGCTGGCACAGGTTTACTAGTTATGCTCCCTTCTGCCCAGACCATAAGGTAGTTATCACTGCCACCAGAACCCCTAATCAGCTACTTTAATGCCCTTCCCAAAGGGTAACTAATCCTACTGTGTAATGCTACTATTATCCATATGGCAAGGGTGACCGAAAGCAAGGCTATTTAGGAGTGGCCTGTACAGTGTCACCAAATACATATGCAAGTATGCTAAGAGCTTAAATATGTCTCACAAATATCAGCCATAAAGATAAGTTTAAATATATTTAATAATAGAAGAGCAAGACAATACTCAATCAACTGCAGTAACTGCAGAGTTCAGAATCACAGGGAATATTTTAAAACAGCATTGCAGGATAGTCTCAAATAAATACAGAAAACATCTAAACTAAACTTTACTATATTCCTATCTATATCTAAGAGATACTATGCCCTAAATAACTTACTTACAGAGCAACATGCAGGCAGAAGTGCTGAAGATGGATATTTCTAGGTCCAAGACAAGATACAAAATGCACAGTCTTTCTCTGAGAGAGTTCTTAAATCAACATTAAATAATACTGCTGGGTCAGCATGGATGACATCACTGTGTCACCTGCCTTCAGTTCACAGGCTAACAGAAACTAACATCGCTGCGTTAAAAATAGATATCTCTCAGATGTTTGCCCAGAACTGGAAGACATAACAGAATTAAAAACTTTTACGATTTAAATCTAGTAATTACTTCTCTCCAGGACAGCAGAAAAAAACTTCTAGCTCTAGACATCCTGTCTTCTTGCTGCACTGAAACTAACTTTTATAGCACATCGTAACACACTTGATTTCAACTTATTTTCTTGAAGTTTTGAAAGTTAATCTTCTATGTTCCAGCAGGGTATGCTGTGGTTACATTCTTAAAGCTCAGTACATATACATTTCTGTGTATGCCGCGGTGGTACGGCGGTAGTGTTGTTACCTCACAGCAAGAGGTTCTCCCGTTCGATTCTCGGCTAGGCTTGGGAGTGCCTTCTGCGTAGAGTCTGCATGTCCTCCCCGCGGTTGGGTAGCGTTTGAAAGACATGCATGCGTAAATGGGCATGCCTTCGTTGAAGGTTGGGTGTCGAGCTGGCACCTCGGCATTTCGTAAAAATCTACTGCCAATCATTAGCGGACCGGAGTTCCGCTGTGGCGACCCCTTACCGGGAAAAGCCGAAAGACAAACAACAACATAACATACAGTTCTGTATAAATCAGATCAATATTCACAAATGACATAGAATTACTTACAAAATTCCAGATAGCTGGGCTGGCAGTGTCACAACTATATCTGTTATGCTACTACTTCTACTACTACTACAGAATGCAGTACTCAGTTTGTCAATAAATTTCATTATATGTTATATGTACCATTAATCCACCATTATGAACAGATAATTATTAAATTACCTATTAGGCAAGTCTGACACGTAATAAAATATTATGTCCTTTTCAGAATGAAAAACACTATGGGTGCATGTACAGTGATGCACTGGCACTAGTACAGATCGACAGACACACTAAATTGGATTAATATTAACACAATTTAGTCCTAGGTTTACAACTTTTCCTCTTATCCAGATCCGAAATCTTTTGGCACTTTATCTGGCTCCTCTTGGAGAGCCTAGTTTCTTACATCAAATTCAAACTGTAGCATTTCCACAAAGAAAGAGAAATTGATGGTGCTATGACAAGCTGAGGTTTGGTCAACACCTATGCAAAGCGGAGGGAATGCAGAAATTTGTTAGCTAGCTTTACAGCATTCTGCATCCACATACTCTGTCTTACATACACCTAAAGTAGAAATGAGCAGATAATGACTTTCCAACTGTGAAATAAATTGAGGTATATATCAATTTGCTAAAGTAAACCCATGTGCATCATCACATCAGTGGAATGATATTTTTATGCATCAGTGTTGCTTATACTTCCACTGAAACCAAATTGTCCTAGACCTCCTCTTTCTTCACAACTCCAGATGTACACCAATACTAGAACCAGGGACCTGAATCTTCACAAACAGAGGAATACAACAGAAAAAAACAGATGGATAGAACATTGTAAATATTCAGACTTGCAACCCAGTGCCTCACAAGCCTCTAGAATAATCTTTCCCTGCATGTTAAGCAGTGCCTCTCACTATCTTCTTTTAAACATAAACTATATGACTGAATGGATATCCACAAATTTACTCCAGTATAGACCAGTGTGGTCCTCCCAGCGAAAGGAGGTGTTGCTTTAGAGACGGTACTGGCAAAGGGAAAATGGTTATTAGACTAAGTGGCCTTGGAATATCAACGCATTTATGAATCTATGAGCTACATCAGCAAAAGAATAATTTTAAAATTGAAGGTCAAATATGGTGTTACAGAATACTGAAAATATCAATCAAGGTCCTATGATGCAACTTTGCATACACTACTTATATTTTCAGAGGCACTTAGGATGATAACGGTTTATGTCTGAATCTATATTTTATTTTTGATCTGGCAGCCTCTAGTAATGGCCAGTTACCTTTTACAAATCCATAAATTGTAAACAATTCATATTACAATTTAATTTGACCTGCAGCTTAGCCTTGACAAGAGACACAAGTATTCCCTTTCTGTTATCAATCTATGCACTCCCCATAAGTGAGAAAACTCGTTCTACAATCTCTGATCACTGACAGGTGAGGAAGTTGGGATTTTCCCATTCACTGTGCAATATTATTTTATCTATTATTTATTAAGCCCAGCCAACCATTATAATTTATACTACTAACCCAGGTGCAATATTTTTTCTTCAGCTGCTACTGCTATGTGCTTGTTTACCCATAATGTGGTACATGGTTCACGTGCAATACTATTACTTGAACTTTGCTGCTAGATGTGTATTTTTAGTATCTTAACGAGTGTGTGTTTCTAGGAATATATGTAGCTATATACTTAAGTGCAGAGTTGATTTATAAGATGGTGGTAGCATTATTATATGTTGTTTTAAATTATGTCTTTCTATGCATGTAATTTCTTGTCTGTACCATGATGAGCTGATTGCACAGAATCTCATTTAATCTAGACTTGTGTAAATCTAAATGACAATAAAGTTACTTTTGACTTTTGACTACAAAGCTATTGCTTGAGGGAATTAAAAGGACAATCTGTACCACTCTGTAAAGTGTTTTGCAGTCTGGAGCTTTACTAAAAAAGATTTCCCAGCGATCACTTACAGATGCCTCTGTTATCTGTAACAAGACTAGCAATGTAGTGCTTAAACTGCAGTAGTCTGAGAAAAGTTCATCAGTGTCCAGATAGAATTTGAAAGCATTCGTGGCTGTGCATAGTTCTGCCAGGTTACATGCTGTTGAAGGCTGAAGATCTGAAAAGCTTTAAAGAGACACTTATCAAAATCAAACCACTTCTCCAGGTAGGAAAGTGCTTTTGTAAAAGTTACTGAAGTCACTGCAGACCTGCTGTGCCATGGCCTGGAGGTAAATGCTTAATGGCAGATGAAGTTTTAGAGTCAAAGAACTGGTTTTCCAACCTTTGCAGTAGGTCATCTCTGAGACTTACCATCACCGCGTACAGCTCAGGGGCACAGACTGTATAGCTGTCAAGCTTGGCAACTGACATGTAAAAAACCTGCAAAATGTAGTGCATGAAGTGTAAGCAGCACTCAGCCTCTGAGATGTCTTCTGTGATGCCATCCTCATTGGCCTCTACAAACTTCCAGATGAGAGGGTGACAGTCCTCAGGCCCTTGACTAATGAAATAATTTTAATAGCAGGCTGGCATTCTACTAGTCTTGCTACAGCAGAAAACAAAGAAAGCCACCTTGTGACATCATGCTGCATAATCTTACTAAAGTCCTGGTCTAGGAAATCATAGAAGTCCTTTAACTGTACAATTTTTTGGCAGATATTGAAATCTCACAGTGGACTTTCAAAACCAGCATCTCAACATCAAAGCTTGAAAGGGCCTTTGTGGCATGCTTTGCATATTTATGCAGTACATATCACAAACATTTGACTGGAATGGTATGAGGTACATCAGATTTTAGATGTTGAAAAAATAGACATGTTGAAAAATAGACTTATGCTTCCCATAATTAACTGACGCATTGTCTGCTGCACAGCTGGACATGTTTTTCCAGTAGTAGCCCTTTCTGCATAAGGACTTCCTTTATCTTTGTAAAGATGGCTTCAGAAGTTTCATTATGGTTTTCATAGAAATCAAGAAGTTTCTGTTGTACAACATGATTTTGACTGAAGTACTGTATAACCAGTTGTAACATGTTTCTGTTTCCTTTATTGAATGCATCTGATGCCAGATGAGCAAGTACATTCACTACTATGCACTCTGCTTAGGTCTTCCCACAGCTAAATTTTGCAGCCACAAGAGTCGGGGTAGTGTTTGTGCCAGCTTCCCTCCATAGTCCATGGATACATACGAGTGACTGTGTGTTACACCATGATAAACTGTTGTGATCTCAGCTGCAGTCACGCTGAAGGCTTTACTAGTTGCAGGATGTGGCTGTATGAATTTTGTCATACTTAAGTTCTGCTTCTGAAATGGAAGACTTTGATTATGTCTAACTTCTGGTGGCTTTTCAGTGCTTTTTCTCCATTCCATCTGATAGTGAATGCGGCTCCACAGGACATGCACTTGGGCCATGGAATCTGCATTTGGTACAGAACACATCAATGGATAACTTTGCTCCCATGACCTATCATTACTACAGAATGTTTTGGACTTCTTGGCAGACATCATAGTGCTGTTTCCAGTCTCTTGTTGATCCAGTGGTCTTTTCCCAAACACATTTCTTGCTCTTGCAAAATCCTCCTCAATCAGAGCACAACTGAAATAAAACCAAAGGAGATATTAGTACCATTCAGTGACCCCTCTACAGCAGTGCCTGAGGTGTATCGTCTGTGCCACATACTCTCTGAACAAAGATATTTATGAAGAATTGCCTTTCTGTCCATCTCTGCTGTATAAAATGAAGAGATAATGTGTGTCCATCTGTTGTACAATTTTACTGATAACTATACAACTCATGTCTTTAAAGTTTATGAGGTGGGGGCAGCACCCCCCCCCCCATAATGACTGCTCTCTTCATATAAGCTTTTGTCACTAGGCACAGGATTCAAGTCACAGTTTCCTGCGATTTACAGAAGCATAGGAGGAAAGTACAACTTACATTCATTAGCAACAGATCATCATACCACAACTGTGTTGTAAAACTGCACAAATAACATACCATACTTTTATATTTGTGTTAAGAGTGATGACTAACATTTGTTTGAACTAGTGGTACAAGAAAAAATACACCACTATCTGACACACACACAGTGTGTGCCAATAATACAGTATCTACAGAAACAATAAAGTGTCTTTCATCAAAACTTAAAGCACATTTCTGCAAGAGTACAGCATTAAACCATAGCCAGAAGCAAAGGAAAACCATGTAGAGCTGAAATTACATCACAATTCTGCCTCATGCACTCCTGGCTAACAGGCTATTAGTAACAGTGGCTTTAACATGCTTAACTAAACAACACACAAACCTTAGTTAAAAAAAAATCTATTAAATCATCAATGCTCAGTTTTACATGCAAATAAACGATTTACTAGTGCCCTTCTGCAGAAGGTGGACATACACAATTCAAAAGAAATAGTGAGAGGAACGTATAAAGGTTTTGGTGTGGAAATATAAAAATAAATCAAAATGTCTGTGTACTTTGACTGCATAAATGCACACTCGTTTAGATAAACTGAAACCTTTAGCAAATCCAATACCCAGAAAAATGTGCAAAGTAAACACTTTAACTGATCTGCTTGGCAAGTGTGAAGATCAAAGTGGAACTTTGCCTTTCCTTTACCTACTGCAACTCACCATCCACACTTCCTCAAAAGAACAACCAAATCAACATAAGAGGAAGCTTTGAAGAAGTCACTACCTAAACCTCCAGGAACTAGAAAAGTTAAGCCTCAGCATAAAAGCTGTATCAGCATATCATCATCTTTTCCTATAACGAGTCACCAGTTGGTAGACTATAAACTTGACACTGCTACTGAGTCAGGATATACAAACATGCCCTAGTAATCTGTGGTCTACTCTCAGGCAGACAGACTCCATACTCAAGAGGATGGAAAAGGATAGGGTGACGGCTGTCTATACTGTACCTCTATCCATAATGTCACAAGAGATTTTCTGTACTGTACACATGGAAAATATGGATACAATCTAGTTGCAGTTCATGTGACTGTGAATGACTTGCAAAACTCAACCCTGAGAGACATGAATAAAGACATAGTGAATTCCACCACCTTTGTTAAACACAATCAAATCTAATGTTCCTGCTGGAATTCACCCTGAATGATGCCCAAGTGCAAATATAAGATACTTGACTTCAACAGCTAAGTAACTGGGATGAGATGGAATACAGACCAAATTACTTTGCAAGGGAAGACCTGCAGCTCTCATTCCACAGCGTCTGCTTACTGGCCAAAGTCTTTGCTGCCCCCAAACTGTCTTTTTAGGCAAAGTCTGGCTACTGGACATTTCTACATAGCAAACACAGTTACAGCAAGTTCTAATTCTGGACATATACTTTCTTCTCAATGTCAGAAGTCTTAATAATAAATTACATGACCTTGAGGTTATTCTACAGTTTGAACACAGGCGCATCTATGTCGTAACTGAGATTTGGTTTCACTGTAAAGATAGCACTCACTCCTTATCTGGGTTTAGCACTCACCATGCATACAGACTTGAGGACAACTGCATGGGGGCATATCTATCTATAGATGTCAGAGATCATATCACCTCAAAGGAGGTCACCCTAGACCCACAAAATGAACTTACTGACCTTCAACTTATACTTGACAAGACATTCAACGTATCCTTAATAAGACGAATTACTAATTTGCTGTCTGTTCTTTTTTTTAATTTCTCCAAGTCTGTTGGGTTTCTAATACCATTCACCCCTGGAAATTCACCCCGGGGATCACGTCAGTTGCCCTGCTAGACAGGGGTCCAGGGAAGTAAATACTGTGGGAAGAAATAGTCAGGGAATTGTTATAGCTAGGCTTGTATAGGCCCTAGGGACGATAGCCTAGTACCAACCTATGAACCTATGGGAATTGACCCCATTCCTAAGTCAAGTTCACGAAATTAGCATTGCTTTAATCTTTGATGTTAACCAAAAGTGCTCTTCTCAGCACTTACAATGTGCCCAGAAATGACTCCTTCTGCAATTTGTATAGTTATATGTATCGGTAACATATCGAAGTATGATTGCAAATTATTTTTTATAAGACCCGTTACTCCACTACTGGAAATATCTGGGTATCCTTCTTCCATACAGACCTCGTTTCTGCCTGCAAATTCCTACATTTTAACACTTTATGTGTCTCTGTATGTAAGACACTGTAGTCACTAGGTGTAGCAATTTAAATGATCAATGTTACCTTTGCATCTATTTTTTGAACTAAGGTAATGAATGACCCCATGTGATATAAACTTCATCATTTTCTATGATGCTTTGTGGCTCATATTTCCAGTGTTTTTCAACTATTTCAGTATTATAATGTTTGCACAATCCCCTATGCAAAAGATGCCTGATATTTATCTGCTTTTGGTTTGATTTCCATTCCCACTTGACACCAATATACTTCTGCTAAACTAAGCAGGAAAGTCATTTTAGACTTATTCTCCTCAAGTTTCAAAATTTTCACTACATTTGGGTCTTGTGAGGCGAGCAGATTTGTATGCAGTCCCACGATTGCATATCTATACATGTAATCATTTTCAAGGAAGCCCATACCTCCTTCAGAATGGGGAATATATAATCATTTGATGAGCATGAAGCATCCTTCTTGTTTTCCTGTCCAACCTATCCAACACCTTTTGGGGCCAGTCAGTCACTCCAAAACTGTAAGTTAGGACAGGAAGAGCAAATTGTTTTATAGCTTAGACTTTGTTCCTAGATGTCAATGCTGTTTTCAATATTAATTTAAGCCTTCTAAAATATTCCTTACTAAGTTTTATTTGCATTTGTTCATGTTTTATTGTTGATCCTTCATCAGTTTCCAAATATTTATACACTGCCTCTTGCTCAAGTTCTTTTATATCACATTTCTTTCCCAAACTGATGTTTTCTTGGTGCTGCAGATTTCCTTCTTTAAATGTTGCTTTTGCACATTTATCAACACCAAATGACATTCATATATCATCTGAAAAAGTTTTGACCACTTTCAGTTGTGCTGTCAGTTCCTCATCTGATGAGCTATACAGTTTTAAATCATCTACAAAAAGAAGATGAGAAGTCATTTCACTTTGTTGTTTTCTGGGTGCCAAATTGTAGCCATGACCTAATCTGTTAAGTAGACAGCTTAATTGGTTAAGGGCAAGACAAAAGAACAATGGTGACAAAGAATCACCCTGGAATATCCCCCTTTGAATTTTTAATGCTGGAATAATAATTTGTCCTTTATCAGGGCTTAAATGCAGAGTGGTTTGCTACTGTTTCATGGTCGATGTAATGTACTCTATCAGTGTAGGGTATATCTTATACATTTTTAAGCACTCTTTTATCCATGAATGTGGGATACTGTCAAATGGTTTTTATAGTCTATCCATGCCATACTCAGATTCTTTCCCTTTTTACAGTTCTCCATTATGATTTTATTTAACAACAAATGATCCTTTGTTCTATATTACTTTCTTTTATTACTCTTTTGTTCTATTGCCATGATTGAGTTTACTTTTAAGTGACTACAAACTCTGTCAGCATCAGTTCCAGTGTATGGTTTCTACATCGTCAGAAGGCAAGTTTTTGGTTTGAAGTTTTTAGGATAGCTTGCAGTTTCGCTGTTACGTAGGAGTATTGTTTTTCCTATTGTTAACCAGGCTGGTGTCTGTTTAGGGTGCACGTATAAATGGTTCTTACTCATGGTTAAATCTTTTATAAAGGTGTCAACACTTTTAGCTAGAAGTTAGGTTCTGCATCTAGACCTAGGGTTTTCCAGTTAGGAGCTTTTCTTAACTTTGTTTCAATCTCTCTGGCTGTTACTTTATCCCATTTCATATCCTGTACATTTGAACTTCTTACTCTTTCTTTTACTACTTCTATCCATTTAGCATCTTTGTTATGGTCCACAGGATCTTCATAGATATTTCTCCAAAATGTATCTATTTCTTCTTTTTTTTGGTGGTTTTTCAATTCATTTTGCCTTGTTTCTCTATAAAACGTTTTTGGGTCATCAGTAAAGTGCTTATTTGTACTTTTCCTTTATATTTATCTTTATATCTTCCAAGTTTTTCTCCCTGTGCTGATATTTTTAGTTTATTGCTTGCGATAGTGCACAATAGATCTTGATCAGTTCTGATACTGTGCACTGCTTTTATCACATCTTTCTGAGTATTTTTGTTGATCTGTCCCTCTTCTATATTCTTCTAACAGTGACACTTCTTGTCTTAATTGCTTTATAGTTTTCTCTATTCGATACTTTCATGATGGCATTTGATTTTCCCCCTTCCTTTCCCTTACTACCCTGTGCTTTTGTGGTAAGACTTTATCTGTTATTAATTCAGCTGCACAGTAGTACATCCTATTTACTTCTGTTATATCACACAAATCTCCATGAAAAGTCCTAATTACAGTGTTCATTTGTTTTAACAAACTTCTAACTTTTGGGGTTTTATTGACTTTCTGTAATCTATTTCTTTCATTGATCTTAATATGTCTGTCCACTTCTATTAAATAAAGCAACTCTTCTGTCAGATCACTTTCTTCTAAACAGAGGGCATATTCTTTGTTCTCCATTTCCTGTGGGCATTCTATAAAAGTTTTAGAGCATCTTCCTGTGCCAAATTCTCTTCAGTTTCACCCTGTGTCATCCTTTGCTCTTTCATATGGAAACTCACTGGCCTATCACTCCACAACATTGATTGTGTCAGAGTTGCCACAGTTTCTTGTTCCTTCCCTTGCTGTGCAACTCCAAATGAACATTTGTACTGGTTTCCTATGGAAGGCTGCAAAGTATCTTCATATGGCAATTGACCAGATGTTTCCTACTCCACTGGTTTCTCCTTAATTTGGGGATCCATTGCTCTAGCCTTCTGTGATGTTATCCGAGTTAGATTTTCTACACTATATCCTTCACTCCACATGTAATCCATAACCTCAGTTTCTATGTCTTTAACTTCTCTATTAGTAGTCTCTTTTCTACTTTTTCTCTGTGTTTTCTTATTTTTTTGTATTTTAAAATTGTCCATGTCTGGTGCTGCTCTTTTGGTATTGATTAAATTTGCTTTCTCCTTTGCATAAACCTTGCACCATATTAAACCTATTTGCTTTCCCACGTTCATATTTCTTCTTCAGACGTCTCTTGCTCCTCCTGTTTCTCTTTACTTTGGAGACTTGTTCCATCATACTGTGATGTAACCCGTGTTAGACTTTCTGACTAAATCTTTCACTTCACGAGTATTCCATAACTTTTTCTTCATTTTTTTTTAACTTATACTTCATTAATCTTTTTTTCTATGTTCCCCTTTTCTGATCTTATTTTTTTATTGTGAAATTTTCCATATCTGGATGCCTTTGCCTGTATTTCACTTCAAATATCTTTGAGGCTGCCTTTTTTGTGTTGATTAATTTAGCTTTCTCCTTTGCATAGATATTTCACCACATCAGATCTCGCTTTCTTTCCTATGTCCATATTTCTTTTTTATACCTTTCAAAAATCTCTAGATTTTTTTCTTTATATTTTTGTACTTCCTCAGTCTTCTCTTTATCCAAACAGCCCCTGGTTTTTGGTCTATATGTTTTTCATAAAACTGTTGTATTAATGAACACAATTTTTTATTTAAAGCTTCTGACAGTTTTTCTTGTGCAAGTATATTTCTTTCCTCTAATTTATTTCTCAATCTTTTTGTGCATCTTCTGTTTGGAAGTTCTGGGCTTCTTGCATAACAGTAATAATACATCATTTCTTTTTTATCTTCGATACTCCACTCTCTTCTTTATGGCTCCTTTTTGGCCTACTGGCCTATCAGTTTTTGTGATTTTTGTGGACTGCTACTTCCTTCTACAATGGGGGGGGCACTATAGGAATGTTTCCATGTCTTGAGGATTCTACACTGTAATTTTTTTCAATTCCTGCCACCAGTGCGCCTACTAAGATTGGGCACTTTTTTACCCTGGGTCTTGCGTATCCAGCTATATTTTTTATTTTTAACCTGCTACTGTACATCATATAAGGTATATAAAATGCAATCTATCTATCATTGTCATCTTAGTGAGATTTTGTGAAAAACATGGTCCAACTTGTGAAGGTATTCACCAAAACTTGAGAATGAATTCAATTCCAGCAATACTATTCTCCTGTACTTGTTGATTTATCATCTCTCTACTCTGACTGTCTGCTAAAAGACATACTGTAGAGCATGTCCTCAAATATCACAAGTGATTCTTAATGGTGCTCACTGATCTACCCTTAAAAATGCCTTTCTGTTTGAGGGATCCAATTATCCTTCATTAATTAGTACACCTATATCTCAAATGCTGTATGCCTCAATTTTTTTGGAGTTAATAAATGAAAATTCCCTAGAATGAATAGTTAACCATCTCACCAAAGATCAGAACATTCCGGACTTATTCCTTAGCAACACAAGTCTACAAAGTGTATGAAGCTTATAATATCTTTCCAGAGAAGCAAACTCATAGGTTCTTAGATGAATACCAGGCTATCTTCCCTGGATGGCCATTAAGAGCAGAGTCAATATGCTGAGGTCTGACTCAAACTCTGCAGCTTATGTCTATAAGGTGAAGACCTTAACCATTATGCCAAACTCCAACACTATAAATTATTTTGAAATTAAAGACTTTAAACGTGTAAACCTATGTAAATTAATGATTCATGAGACCCCATACAGTTTTGGCTGCCACTTACGTAACTGAGTTCTAGTGCCACCTTCTTACGTATAGAGATCCAACAGTCTCCACTACAACATATAATGGGAAATTTAAAAACAAACCACATTGTACGTCAACCTGTATAAATAAGCTCTTTTATTAAAGAATAAAAATCTAAAATTATATAGCAAATTAAAAGCCACACATTGAATACTATGTCAAAAGAGTCAGCAAGGAACTAAAAATAACCATCATAAAGGTCAAATCTAAACATGAATTAAAACTAAATTTGATTACGTTACAATACTGAGAAAGTAATGGCCAGCAATGTTCTGAACTAATTCCAAATGGCATTAGCTACACTGAACCGAAAGCTGTGGCTCCCTTTTGCAACTCCATAGCTAGTAAATAAAGTCATGGATATAAAATAAATATGAAAATGGAGAAACAAAGAATGTCAGACACTGTGGTGTTCTTTTAATGTGGTCTTCTGAAAGAAGGCAAGGACCACTGCATCCTTGCACCTCTCACAGCCCACCACACACTGAATTTACATACAGCAACTTGAAACTGCCATACCCTGGAGAAAAAGGAATAAGAAACAGCAATCTCAGACATAGTATTTGTAAGGTCACATTTTCACTAAATTATTCTGGCTATTCCAGGACTCATACTAACACGTCCTGGAATATTTAACGGCTACCTAAAGATATAGTTAACTTGCTTGCATACACACGTAGTGTTAACTTTACCCCAGAAACAGTCACTGAAATTCTGCAGATCCTCGAGACTCATACATCATCTAAGACCATCATGGAGTAGGCCCTGATTGTGCAATCCAAAATTATAAATACATCTTCCATGTACCCATGCAATTTATCTGGATGCCTAATAAATACTGCAAAACAAGCTCTTACCGCTCCCCTCTTACATGTTTGAGTCTAGCCATAAGGTATGTCACTGAATTATGGAAAACAGCTGTTATACCATCCCTTCATAAAGGAGGACTTGCCATGGACCAAAGGAACTACAAACCCATCATCCTAACTACCACTACCTTAATTTGCAAGTTTGAGGTTTGTATTATGTTTGACTTCATAAGCTACACTACCCAAAACTTCATATAACTGGGTCCACATTTTTTTTTCAAAACTAAGTCATGTCTACTTAATTTAGTAAATTTGTTTGAAAAGGTCACAGAAGCAGTGGATAGGGTCATTCAATGCATACAGCATATCTTGATCTAGTCAACACCTTTGACCCAAAAATGGCTGTGTAAGCAAGATAAAAGATAAGGTAGACCCTTGCATGGTTAGATGGAATGCAAACTGACTGAAAAATATAACCCACATTAGGTGGCAGGTGCCACTTTAGAAAGAAAGAAAGCAACTAGCAGAGTACCCAGAAGCTCAGTGCTGTGAACCCTCCTTTTTAAAATATACTTTTCTAACCTCCACTCAGTAAAGTCAGGCCAATGGCTAACGACATTTGCCAATGGCTGTAAGCTCACTGTTCACTCTCACTCCAGATGTAAAATTGCTAAGTAAGAACTAAGCCTGCACAAACCAAATGTTCACAGAGAAATTAATTGTATTAAATGAAAGAAAGTGAAGTATTGCCACATTTGGTAAACAAAATCATCTACAGCTTATAGCATAGTTAGTAACCCACTACAAAGAGAAATTATATCAGGGATCTTGAACCTGGGTTGCCAACTATCAGTCCTTTAACCATCACATAGCAACAATAGACGTGAAATTCTTTTTTTCCTAGCCTGATAAACTTCTAAACACCTTTCATCCTAATCAAAAGAAGTTGTCTTCCTTCTGTACTAAGTTCAAATTAGACTAATTATAGTGAGCAATGCCCCTGTTGGCATGTATATAACCAGGAAAGTAATATAGCTAGAAAGGCCCCAAATAACCCTAGCTAAAAAAAAAAAAAATTGGTCTAAAATCCCTCAGCTACCAAGACAGGCTTGAAGCTATGTCACTAGACTCTGTGTCTTTAATGGTCCTATGAAGAAATGTATGTCTTGCATTCTGTACCTAAGACTCCTATCCTGGTGGATCTCTTGCACATCCATAAAATAAGAAGTTATGTACTCACCATAACGTTCCATCTGAGTGGGTAAACTTCATTTGTCAGCAACCTTTGGGAATTGGATCGGAGCCGGCAATTTTCAACAGCTTTAGATCCGAGCTCCAAGCACGTTCCCCTACCCATAACCCCCTGCCAACCCTGACTGATCTCAGATCAAGTTTGCCCAGCAGCAGAAAAACTGCTAGCAATGACTAATCCCAAGATAAATGGGTAAAACCCATGGACTTGAGTATGAGAACATTTACAAGTGAGGGGACAGGAGGGAGGGACGATTGCTGACAAACGAAGTTTACCTACTCAGATGGAACGTTATGGTGAGTACATAACTTCTTTATCTGAAGTAGTTAACTTCATTTGTGCAGCAATCTTTGGGACAGAGTCCCCAGCTACCTGAACCTTGGGCGGCCTTTATGGAAGGATGTTCCGGAGCACTGCAGAGCCAAAGGATGCTCTCCCTCTGGAGATATTGTCCAATTGGTAGTGATTGATAAAAGTATGAGATGAAGCCCAAGTGGCTGCCGAGCAAATATCATCCAAAGAAACTCTAGCTCTGAAAGCCGCAGAGGTAGACATAGATCGAGTAGAGTGGGCATGGACTCTTTGAGGTGACTCCTTGAGGTGCGGGCCTGCCTGAACTGTCAATATGCTAAAAGGATGCACTGTGAAATCCATCTAGAGAGTGTGACTTTTGATACAGGTTTACCCAAGTTAAATTTGGCAAAGGAGACGAACAACTGGTCGGATTTCCTATGACCAGATGTCCTGTGGATGTAGAAGTGAAGTTGTCTATGCACATCCAGTGAATGTAATTTGTATTCCCCTTTGTTATGGTAGTTAGGAAAAAGACCAGCAAGTTGATGGACTGGTTAATATTTGACTCAGAGGCAACCTTGGGAAAAAAGGAGGGATTGGTCCTGAGATAAACTCTATCCTTGTGAAAGGTCAAGTAAGGGGGTTTCACACATAGGGCCTGTAGTTCAGAGACCCTTTGAGCCGAGGTGTTAGCGACAAGAAAGGCCGTTTTCCATGATAAGAATTTAAGATCTATGGAGAATGCAGGCTCAAAAGGGGGAACTGTCAAGGCCTGAAGCACCAACGTTAAATCCCAAGGAGGGACCACCTCCTTCACTGGGGGTCTGAGCAAAAAGGTGCCCTTCAAAAAGGTCTTACACAATTTCGTGGTGATCAAAGGGCCCAATTCATTTCCAACGTGATAATGAGAGATAGCTGCTAGTCGGACCTTGACTGTGGAGGAACTAGCTCCTTGATGAAACAGTCCTGACAGAAAGTCTAATACAGCGGGCAGAGGAGCTGTAAAAGGATCCAAATTTTTGTATTCCGCCCAAATGGAGAAACGTTTCCATTTGCTGCTATAGATCTTTCTAGTAGAAGGCTTGTGCGCAGCTACTAGACTGGTTTTAACTGGGGAAGAGATACCGGGAGTCCTAGCAATGAGTGGAACTGGGGCAGCCAAGCCGTGAGCTTGAGGTTGTCCAGGTTCGGGACTGGGAGATCTAGGGGGTGGGATATTAGATCCGGACGGGGATCCAGAATCCAAGGAGGATTCACGAGATGAGACCAAAGGTAAGGGAACCAGGTTTGACAAGGCCAAAACGGGGCAATGAGGATTATCCTGCTCCCCAACTGACTGGCTTTCTGAAGAAACATCAGCATTATAGGAAGAGGAGGTTAAGCGTAAAGAAGACCGGGAGGCCAAGCATGCACCAGAGCGTCTCTTGGGGGTTCTCCGGAGGGGGAAATGAGAGTGAAGTAGGCGTAACATTTTGTGTTCGTGGGAGAGGCAAAGAGATCGCAACAGGGTTGACCCCATTTGGCGAAGATCTGATTCGCTATCTCGGGATTCAGAGACCACTCGTATGGTAACAGGATGGTGCAACTTAGTTTGTCCACTAGGATGTTGGACCGTCCCGGAATGTGCGTTGCTATGAGAAAGCGGTTGGTGGAGACAGCCCATTCCCACACTCTCATGGCCTCTCGACAGAGTGGGTAAGACCTGGTTCCCCCTTGTTTGTTGATGTACTGACAACTGACATGTTGCCTGTCTGAATCGCAATCGTTCCTATGGGAAGAAGGTCCTGAAGTGCTTGCAATGCTAACAGCACTGCCCTCATCTCTAGGACATTGATATGCAGTGAGGTCTCCATGAGGTCCCACGTGCCTTGGACTGTCCAGCCCGAACAATGCCCCCCCCCAGGCGGGAGGCGTCCATGGTCACCGTGGCTACAGGAGGGGTCATAGAAAAGGGGCATCCTTGCTGAAGGTCTGGAGATTGGAGCCACCATAGGAGGTCCCTCTTGCAGGCCCTGCTGAGGGGGATGGGATGGCTCAGAGGGTAGTGAAGAAGGGACCACTGGACCTGGAGGGTCCATTGTAAGACCCTCATGTTCAAATGTGCCATTGGCAATAGGTTGATCGCTGCCGCCATTGAGCCAAGAGCCCTCAGGACCAATTCCGCCAGGGGAGCTGGAGATTGTAGAATGGCCTGCACATGTAACTTCAGGGATAGTAGCTGGTCTGTGGTCAAGAAAGCTAGGAGCTTGTTTGTGTCTAATCTGGCCCCTATGAAATCTATAATATGAGTCGGAGTAAGAGACGACTTCTCTATGTTGATAGTGATCCCCAGCCGAGAAGCTAGACGGAGAAAGTAGTTTCTGGCTGAACAGAGTAGATGCCTTGTCGGGGCGGTCAGGAGCCAGTCGTCCAGGTACGGGAAGACTTGAATTCCCTGGAGCCTCAGCTGGGCCGCTATCACTGCTAACATTTTGGTGAACACCCGGGGGGCTGTGGTGAGACCAAAGGGGAGGACCCTGAATTGGTAATGACTGGCTCCTAGCCAGAAGTGGAGGAACCTCCTGGATCGCCTGTCCATCAGAATGTGGTAGTACACATCCTTGAGGTCTACAGAGCACATCCAATCATTCTCCCGTAAGAGGGGGAGAAGGGATTGAAGAGTGACCATACGGAACTTCTCTTTGGTTACTGACAGATTCAGGGAAGAAAGGTCGAGGATTGGTCTTAAGTCCCCCGTCTTTTTTGGCACCAAGAAGAACCTGGAGTAAAACCTGGACCCGCACTGGTCTGGGGGGACGTGCTGGATGGCTCTTTTTCCCAGCAAATGTTGGATTTCTATTGCTGCGGCCTCCCTCTGATCGGGTGGGACATCAGGGAGGTATCTGGGGCTGCGTGGGTAACGAGAGAAGGGAATCTGATATCCTCTGGATATGATGCAAAGCACCCAGCGGTCTGTCATGATGGGCTCCCAAGCTGCTGGGTGATTCGAGAAACACCCCCCGACTGCCTCCAGAGTGGAGTAGTCGGGCAACCCCTCAGGGGTATTGCGTGGGTTGGTCCGAGAAGGGTTCTCTGGATCCAAAGTTCCGCGTGCCCCCTCTGCTACTAGGGTGGCGTCCACCCTGCCCTGCTCTGCCACGGAAGGGCTGGGAGTCCGGAGCGGAACAGGACTGTTGCGACTTCCGGAACAACATCTTCTTCTGTCCCTTTTGGTTCTTAGAAAAGGACCTCTGGGGAGCAGAGAAGCAGACTCCGAAGGCAGACGTCTTCCCGTCCTTTTCGTTCTGGATCAAGGTATCTTGCATGGTTTTGCCAAAGAGGGCAGAACCATCAAAAGGGGCATTAGCGAACGACGCCTTGAAGGGTTCCGCGAAATCACAGTGTCAGAGCCAGGCCTGCTGTCTCATAACGAGTCCTGCTCTGCCGGCTCTAGCGGCTCCTTCCGTGGCATGACACAGAAGCCGCATAGAGGTGTTAGATATGGATCATAGAGTGGCCATCCGGGTGGAGTGCAATTGTTTGTCCACCGACATGGACTCGGGGGGCGACGCAGCGTACTCTTTAATATGGTCCCACTGCAGTCGGAGCACATGTGCCATGTAGTTCAGTGACCTCACCGAGAAGGTCGCTGAACTAAACACCCGCTTCCCTAGGCGGTCCATCGACCAAGACTCCTTGCTCGGGGGATGAACCGAGGAACTCTGCTGAGCAAGTTCCCTCTTGGTGGCCGCCGCCGCCACCAACATGGCATCTACCGGGGGACCCTTACTCCAGTATGACTTGTCAGGGGGTGGGCTAAGGATCTTGTCCAGGCACTTGGGGACTGGCTCCACAGTGTCTGGCTCCTTCCATGCCCTGATAGTGATCAAATCTACCAGGGGGTCGGCCGGAGGGGACACCCAAGAGGTAGACGGGCCTGCTTCAAATGCCTCCAGGAACACAGATTCGTCCGAGGTAGGCTTTGGGGCAGACCACCCCCCCTTTATTCTGAGCATCTCCATGATGTCACCAAATGAGACATCTTTGGGGGGTGATCTTGGGGAGCCTTCCCCTTCCTCCAAATCCGTGTCCTCAGTCAAGGACTCGGGGGAGTCCAAGTGCCTCCTCTTGCACCTTCGCTTGTAAGGGACCTCCTCAGGGGGGCTGTCCGAGGATGTCTCACCAGCAACGTCTTGTTCCACTGGAACTACCTAGGACATCAAAGCAGGGTGTCCCTGGAGCCAGGTGATGGAAGCCGGGCCCAACTGAGAAGGAGTGCAGGGTGGAGCCGTGGCAAGAGTCGGGGGCCTGGAATCCCTCGACAGAACCCTCTCCACCACGTCGAATGCCGAGGGAGAGCTGCTCTCTCTGGGATCTGAAAGCAGACGCTCCCTGGGATCCGACGGATGGATCGGGGCCAGCGTCAAAGCAATTGGATCCGACGGACCATTATGCTCCGACCCGGACGGAGCCGAAGACATACCGATACCACCGGATCCGAAACTCAGCCCTTGGCTCCGAGAGCTCGGATCCGAAGAAAATGGACCCGACAGACTCGAGGGAAGTGTCGGCGCCAAAGTACCCGAGACTATCGGCGCCGACACACCCCCGGCTCCAAGGCTGCCCAGTTCCGAAGACTTAGAACCCGAGAAACGGGACGGAGAAGGAGCTATCGGGGCAAAGAAGGGGGTCGAGCTCCCCCCGGAGGGGGGGGAGGCAGGAGCACTCCCATCTGCAGTTGGGCTTGGAGGAATCTTCTCATCATCCGGTCCAAATCTGCATCTGTGAGACTTCTTGTGGATCTCGACGAGGCCACTGAGGCGGGGCGGGAGTGTCGCCTCGATGGAGATCGGGTCTCCTCCTCAGGACCCGGTGAAAAGCATGGGGACCAGATCCGAGAAGGAGGAGAACCAGAAGACCTGCAGGGAGAAGACCGCTTAGCCGGGGGGGGGGGGGGCTAAAGCGGAGGCCTCGACCCACCGCTTGTGGTGCTTCTCCCTCTTCCTTTCTTTCCTAGCCTCCCTCTCCTCTGAGCCTAAGGCAGGAGGTTGAGTCCCGGCCAGGGAGAGGGAAGCAGGAGTGGCAGCCGCTGCGGGAGCCACGGAAGGACCGGAGGTAAAAGCCGAATCCAGAGGCAGAAGACCCGCCAGAATCAGCTTAGACCTCCGGTCCTTAAGTGCCCTGGGGTTGAACGCTGCACAAATGGTACAACCAGATGACAGGTGTTCAACCCCAAGGCACAATACACACCGAGTGTGGCCATCCGCTGGGGACAGCTTATGGCCACACTTGGTGCACTTAGAGAACACTAACTTTGGGGCCTCAGACATACTGAGAAAGTAACCCACCCACAAACAAGGCCCCAGACACACACACACAACACTGACGGAACCACGAGGTAGGGGAAGGGTAACTAATAAGGTAAACTAAGAGAGATAGACTATAAGGGAGTTAAACACACTCTCACACCAAAATTAAAGAAAAAGATTTAAAAAAGTTTCATTTTTTCTCACGAAGAGACAAGAACACCAGGAGACTCAGGATCAAGCTGCTGAACGAAACCGTGGCAAACTAGATCTGGGCAAACTTGATCTGAGGTCAGTCAGGGTTGGTAGGGGGAGGAGCTTGGAGCTCGGATCTAAAGCTGTTGAAAACTGCCGACTCGGATCCGAGGTCAGATCTGATTCCCAAAGGCTGCTGCACAAATGAAGTTAACTACTTCAGATCAAACAGTTTCACAAATGCTCAAACGAAGTATCAAAACCTCCACCATCACATAAATAATATACTGCAGGGGCAGATTTATTAGAGAGCCGGAAGCAGAGGAACCTTCTGGATCGCCTGTCCATCAGAATGTGGTAGTACGCATCCTTGAGGTCTACAGAGCACATCCAATCGTTCTCCCGTAAGAGGGGGAGAAGGGATTGAAGAGTGACCATGCGGAACTTCTCTTTGGTTACTGACAGATTCAGGGAAGAAAGGTCGAGAATTGGTCTTAAGTCCCCCATCTTTTTTGGCACCAAGAAGAACCTGGAGTAAAACCCGGACCCGCACTGGTCTGGGGGGATGTGCTGGACGGCTCTTTTTCCCAGCAAATGTTGGATTTCCATTGCTGCGGCCTCCCTCTGATCGTGTGGGACATCAGGGAGGTATCTGGGGCTGCGTGGGTAATGAGAGAAGGGAATCTGATATCCTCTGGATATGATGCGAAGCACCCAGCGGTCTGTCATGATGGACTCCTAAGCTGCTGGGTGATTCGAGAAACGCCCCCCGACTGCCTCCAGAGGGGAGCAGTCAGGCAACCCCTCAGGGGTGTTGCGTGGGTTGGTCCGAGAAGGGTTCTCTGGATCCAAAGTTCCACGTGCCCCCTCTGCCACTAGGGTGGCATCTACCCTGCCCTCCTCTGCCGCG
Organism: Protopterus annectens; assembly: GCF_019279795.1. NCBI lineage: Eukaryota > Metazoa > Chordata > Ceratodontiformes > Protopteridae > Protopterus > Protopterus annectens. The sequence continues at coordinate 489,132,567 of NC_056746.1, read as the reverse complement.
GAAGGGCTGGGAGTCCGGAGCGGAACGGGACTGTTGCGACTTCCGGAACAACATCTTCTTCTGTCCCTTTTGGTTCTTAGAAAAGGACCTCTGGGGAGCAGAGAAGCAGACTCCGACGGCAGACAACGTCTTCCCGTCCTTTTTGCTCTGGATCAAGGAATCTTGCATGGTTTTGCCAAAGAGGGCAGAACCATCAAAAGGGGCATTAGCGAACGACGCCTTGAAGGGTTCCGCGAAATCACAGTGTCGGAGCCAGGCCTGCCGTCTCATAACGAGGCCTGCTCCGCCGGCTCTAGCGGCTCCTTCCGTGGCATGACACAGAAGCTGCATAGAGGTGTTAGATATGGATCGTAGAGTGGCCATCCGGGTGGAGTGCAATTGTTTGTCTGCCGACATGGACTCGGGGGGCGATGCAGCGTACTCTTTAATATGGTCCCGCTGCAGTCGAGCACATGTGCCATGTAGTTCAGTGACCTCACTGAGAAGGTCGCTGAACTAAACACCCGCTTCCCTAGGCGGTCCATCGACCGAGACTCCTTGCTCGGGGGATGAACCGAGGGACTCTGCTGAGCAAGTTTCCTCTTGGTGGCCGCCGCCGCCACCAACATGACATCTACCGTGGGACCCTTACTCCAGTATGACTTGTCGGGGGGTGGGCTAAGGATCTTGTCTGGGCACTTGGGGACTGGCTCCACAGTGTCCGGCTCCTTCCACGCCCTGATAGTGATCAAACCTACCAGGGGGTCAGCCGGAGGGGACACCCAAGAGGTAGACAGGCCTGCTTCAAACGTCTCCAGGAACACGGATTTGTCCGAGGTAGGCTTTGGGGCAGACCACCCCCCCTTTATTCTGAGCATCTCCATGATGTCACCAAATGAGACATCTTTAGGGGGTGATCTTGGGAAGCCTTCCCCTTCCTCCAAATCCGTGTCCTCAGTCAAGGACTCGGGGGAGTCCAAGTGCCTCCTCTTGCACCTTCGCTTGTAAGGGACATCCTCAGGGGAGCTGTCCAAGGAGGTCTCACCAGCAACATCTTGTTCCACTGGAACTACCTGGACGTCAAAGCAGGGTGTCCCTGGAGCCGGGTGATGGAAGCCGGACCCAACTGAGAAGGAGTGCAGGGTGGAGCCGTGGCAAGGGTCGGGGGCCTGTAATCCCTTGACAGAACCCTCTCCACTACGTCGAATGCCGAGGGAGAGCTGCTCTCTCTGGGATCCGAAAGCAGACTCTCCCTCGGATCTGAAGGACGGATTGGGGCTGGCGCCGAAGCGATCGGATCCGACGGACCAGTATGCTCTGACCCGGATGGAGCCGAAGGCATACCGATACTGCCGGATCCGAAGCTCAGCCCTCGGCTCCGAGAGCTTGGATCCGAAGAAAATGGACCCGACAGACTCGAGGGAAGTGTCGGCGCCGAAGTACCCGAGACCATCAGCGCCGACACACCCCCGGCTCCAAGACTGCCCGGCTCCGAAGACTCCGAACCGAGAAACGGGATGGAGAAGGAGCTATCGGGGCAAAGAAAGGCGTCGAGCTCCCCCCAGAGAGGGGAGGCAGGAGCACTCCCATCTGCAGTTGGGCTTGGAGGAATCTTATCATCATCCGATCCAAATCTGCATCTGTGAGACTTCTTGTGGATCTCAACGAGGCCACCGAGGCGGGGCGGGAGTGTTGCCTCGATGGAGATCAGGTCTCCTCCTCCTCAGGACCCGGTGAAAAACATGGGGACCGGATCCGAGAAGGAGGAGAACCAGAAGACCTGGAGGGAGAAGACCGCTTAGCCGGGGGGGCCGAAGCAGAGGCCTCGACCCGCCGCTTGTGGTGCTTCTCCCTCTTCCTTTCTTTCCTAGCCTCCCTCTCCTCTGAGCCTAAGGCAGGAGGTTGAGTCCCGGCTGGGGGGAGGGAAGCAGGAGTGGCAGCCGCTGCGGGAGCCACGGAAGGACCGGAGGTAGAAACCGAATCCAGAGGCAGAAGAAGCTTAGACCTCCGGTCTTTAAGTGCCCTGGGGTTGAACGCTGCACAAATGGTACAACCAGATGACAGGTGTTCAACCCCAAGGTACAATACACACCGAGTGTGGCCATCCGCTGGGGACAGCTTATGGCCACACTCGGTGCACTTAGAGAACACTAACTTTGGGGCCTCAGACATACTGAGAAAGTAACCCACCCACACACAAGGCCCCAAACACACACACACAACACTGACAGAACCACGAGGTAGGGGAAGGGTAACTAATAAGGTAAACTAAGAGAGATAGACTATAAGGGAGTTAAACACACACTCGCACCAAAATTAAAGAAAAAGATTTAAAAAAGTTTAATTTTTTTCTCACGAAGAGACGAGAACACCAGGAGACTCAGGATCAAGCTGCTGAATGAAACTGTGGCAAACTAGATCTGGGCAAACTTGATCGGAGGTCAGTCAGGGTTGGCAGGGGATTATGGGTAGGGGGAGGAGCTTGGAGCTCGGATCTAAAGCTGTTGAAAACTGCCGGCTCGGATCCGAGGTCAGATCCGATTCCCAAAGGTTGCTGCACAAATGAAGTTAACTACTTCAGATCAAACAGTTTCACAAATGCTCAAACTAAGTATCAAAACCTCCACCATCACATAAATAATATATTGCAGGGGCAGATTTATTAGGTTATCCCATCTTTAGAACAAATTGCTTTCACATATTATACAGAGTGTTAGCCTTTCAAGAAGACCCTGGATGATTGGATGGGTATCTGCAAAGTCATCTCTCATCTGACATGTTTTGCCCACCTGGAAGCAGAAGGTACATCTTCAGTGTAGGTAATGGCAAAAAAACAGTCTCTTGAATTACTTGCCTTGTAACTCATATGATTCTATGAACCCTGGAGAATGGGAAGCAGTTCATTAACAGCTCATAGCCTTAACCCCTGCATTATCGTCTACAGAGAGACTGAAGGGTATATGATGAATGGAGGAAGTGAAAATAAAGACAATACTCTCCCTCTTGCAGTCTAAATGTTGTGCTGCATTGCCATCAATAAGAGTGGCAGACGTCATTCACCAAAAGGCAAAAAATGATATTGGAGAATATCTGAAATTGTTCCTTGTAAAACTTTTTCGCCCTGTGGAAGCCTTCCTGATAGATGTATCCAGAAGACATCTCAGGAACAGTATCCTGTGAGACATGAGATAAGACATTTCTATGCTTACCTGAAACCCCAGACTGAGAAACTTGTTTCCTACTCAAGCCAGAGATTATTGATAAGTTGTAAAAGAATCTGCAAAAATAAGGCAGTTGACTAAATATGGAAAAATGCGATTCTCATGCAGGCTGCAATGGACAGGAGCCAGAAACTCCTTGGAGTGGAAATCTTTGTGAATTGGAATCCAGTGATTAAGTATCTTGTAAATCCAAAATTACCAAAAAACTGAGAGGTGGAATGAGAGAGAGGTAACAAACGCTGTAGATTACAGAATTTTGAGACTTTGAAGTAAAGGTTTTGAAAAGAAAAGTCTAGGCCAGGTCTTGAGGTTCCTTCCTTCCTTCTTTGGCACCAGAAAGATTCTTGAATAAAATATTTTCGCTATTTGATCAAGGGGAAACTATTTCTATGATAGCTTGAGACACTATTTGCTCCAGTACAGAAGGAAATGGGAAGGTTCAATTAACAGGATATGGCAGAATCCTCTGAAAAGGACAAAGCGACCTCCATTGCCAGTTGTAACCTGAGTGATTCTTAGTACCCAGTTGTCTGACGTTACCTGGTGCCACAGATGGAAGTGAAGACCTAGACTTTGGGACACTTTTACTGAAATGCCATGGTGGGGAGGGGAAGAAACATGAAGGGACATATAGTCAGTCTGCTTTTTTTAGATTGTTCCTGGTTTGGGGAAGATATTTCTTCTCTTTTGAGCCTCCCTGCCATTGCTTTCTGAAATTTTGTTTGGTTATACCTTGATGAGACTGTTTATTCTGTTTCTTATAAGAGGATACTGAAATGAAAGGGAAGTTTCTATTATATTTTGACAAGGAAAGTTGAAAATCTGAGTGATGCCCTGAATTAACTTTATTCTTATATCAGAATATGGGCCAAATAATACCCCTTTATCCAGGGGAGTGTTCAGGATTTCAGGTTTAATATTCTCTGGTAAATTCTGGGAAAGCAGCCAGGCAAACCTTATTTTTGTTGACCCAGTAGTACCTGCTCTAGATACAGCATCAGAAGTGTCATAAGAACATTTTTAAGAGTGCTTAGTTGCCCAAGACACACAGAATAACAACAAAGTTATGTATTAGTCTTTGTGAAAGGGAAATCATTAATTAACTTTCTCATTTAATCAAAAGAAGCCAGCAGAAACTTGGATACATGAGCCAGATAATAGTAGTAGTAGTAGGATGAGGAGGAGGAAGAAGAAGAAACGTTCTTCTTGGCTCTATCAAATGCTTTCCCATCCTTGTCAGAGGGAATACAGTTAGCTTCCAAAAGATGTTTGACAGAAGATAGTCTTGACAGAGAAATCACTGCAGGGTCTGGTCGGGGGTTAAAAAAAGAAATTTGTGGCATGAGTACCTTCATTTTATTTATCACACTTTTAGAGTACAGAAGGTTGACTATCAGGCAAACTGTCGGCTGCAAAGAAAGCATCCTCTAATGCTGTCAAGGCAGAAGGAACAGCTGCAGGCTAAAGAAAATCCACCTGTAATAAGTCTTAGTATCACTGCTGGGATTCTGGAATTTCTTTTTGATCCCAATGAAACAACTCTTTCATTCTGGCTATGGTATCAGCTACAGGATCAGAAAAAGACAAGTCTTCAAGGGGTTATTAAACTGTCTTCAGCATCTGATTCCCCCTACTTCCAATTCATGTCCTTCAGACTAAAAATTAGAATCTATGAAACACCGAGACAGTGAGTAGAAAATCTTTTTTCTTTTAAAATTCTGAAAAGAGTCAGGATTTAAAGATTGTAATTATTAAAATAAGCATTTAGCAAAACCCATTCAATCTCCTCTGCCCATCCTATATTAAACAGGAGAGGCAAAAATGCTTAACTTTCTGTTTTCTTTTTCTGGGAGACATCCTGGGAAAAAGACCAACCCAAGGATGTGTCCCTTCCCTGGGAATCAGTCTTGTTAGGGTGGTTTCACAGAAGAGCATTATCCTCTCCCTCCTCAGACACAGAAATGTGTTGTTCTTCACTGCCCCAAAAAAAAGTCAGCTGAACAGTTCCAGAGGATGTGCCCATTTCCAAGTCCTTAATAGCTGCTCAAGGAGCAACACCAGAGTGATAGTGGTCCAAGGTACGTGAAATTGCCAAAGCAGATCTACTCATCTGTGGCTAATGCAACAAGGAAGCCAGCTCAAAAACCAGATTCATATATAACATTCTTCTTCTGAATCAGGGAGGGATTAGCTAAACAGCCTGAAGCCAGGTCCATGCACTACTGCAGAAAAAGGGCCTGCTAAGCAGACAGTGGGACCTTGGAGAGGTGTAAAACTTGACTGGAAATAAGAAGTTATGTACCTACCATAACGTTCCATGTTAGTTGTCTTCTTCTCGCCTTCTTTCTTGCTGGATGGGTTCGGAGCCGATCCTCGGCTCCGACTCGGCCAATACTAAAGCTCGAGAGCTAATTCCACCGGCTCGAGGCTTCCCTATATCCCACAATGCTAGGCGGTAACTACTCAGATCTCATTTGCTGCTTAGCTGACGAGGTGCTTTTCTACTGGCTCTGGCAGGTTAGTGAAAAATTATTCTATTTTCATAATCTTTAGACCCCTATTACTTTATTAGTATAACTTTTAGTTTTAATTATCTTTTTCCTTGAATCGATTCACCTCTTTTGCTCATAATCCCTCCCTTTATTCCCCTGTAACTTTAGGCCTTAGGCCCTTCCCCTCCTTCTCCTAGTCCTTTAGTGTGACTGGAATTTAATATTTTCTTAAAGGCCTGTGTGTGTGTGTGTGTGTGTGTGTGTGTGTGTGTGTGTGTGTGTGTGTGTGTGTGTGTGTTTTTATTACTTAGGCCTTTACTATGTCTAAGGACTCCAAGGTCTCAGGCTGTCAGAAAATGTCTCTGACAGACGGTCACACTTCTTGTGTGTATTGCCTGGGACCTTTGCACCTGCAGGACTCATGTGCTGTGTGCCATGGTTTCAGCCCTAGAGTCCTGCAGGAACGCAAAAATAAATTGATTTTGTATGGCTTATTAAAGCCTGAAGGCCCCCCGACCCAGTCTGTGTCAGGGAAGCCTTCTAAGACTTCCAGACAGTCGGCTCCGGCTTCAGAGCCGTCCTCTGGAAGCATCAAAACTGCTTCGACATCGGCTCTGGCTGGAGCCGATGTTTCCAAGCCTCATGCTATTACCTTGGCTCCGGCCGGAGCCGAGGCTGATAAGACTCAGTTGACTCCGATACTCTTATCGGAGCAACCTTCGAGAAAGAAGTATAAATTTTTGAGGTAAAATTTTTAATGACATCCCCCCAAAACCTTTAGTCTTGGCCCATAGCTGTAGTTTCTGACTAAAAAGAAAAACTGTTTCCTCATAAAAATGATATTTTGAAACGATTTTCCAAACAGGGAACCTGATTAAAATTATAGTTTTCAGGTAAAATTTTAGTGACAACCACTAAAACACCAGTTATAGACTTAAATTATAATTTCTGACAGAAAAGCAAACTTTTTTCATAAAAGCTGATAAACTGGAGATATTCCTCAGAGGGTACTTACCCTCCTCAACCTTGTAAAAGTGCTAGTTGACCGTTAATCATTTGAAGCCTGAAGGGAAAAGTGCACTTCAATGGCAAGAAAGTTCTGAAGGGTTTGGTGCCATAAACACTGACTTTATACTGCTCTTCTCAAGTTGTTCAGTGGTTAAGGTGCATAGAAGGTGACTTCAAAGCAGACCAGTTGTCATGTCTTTGTCAGGATATAACCCATACAACTTAGTACACTGTAACAGTGATCCATTACGGAAATCTTTGGTTTTCAATATCCATCACTCAACATATCCTTTTTTGTTGCAATTCTACCTGCATGGAGATTTTACACAACACATGTGAAATCTCATTTCAGGAAATGAGAAACAAGATGCAATGGATATACGTTTTTTATGATATTTTTTGGAAGTGTTCATACTACCCAAAATTCTGTTCTGAACTAAAAGCCCATCTCAGATCCCAAGGTTCATACAAATGCTGTCTTTCTTGGCCACATAACCTAACCTCCTCCTAGATCTGCTGCTTTAAACTCTCGTTATAGGTCCCATTCAGAAGTTTGACTCTTCAGAAAGTCGAACCTCATGTGATCGAGTTTTCAAAAACTCAAAACTTTGGAATGGAGATCATGGTACAGTGAGGATTGGGGAATTGACCCTTTTCCCCACTTGTAATGTGATCGTGAAATTGGTATATATAATATGCAAGGGGTGTGGGGGGTGCAGGGGGCTTGCCACCTACAAAGACATAGATTTTTGTTGTTTTCTGAAGTTTAATTTTCTGAGAAGTCAATCATATGGTCTTGACCATATGAAATTTGACTTTTTTTTGTGATCTCTTCTCACATGTTAATTAAATTCTTTAGCTATGGACAATACTTATTACTTCTTCCTTTAACCGACTGTACATTCTGACTTCATACATATGTATATACTGTTTTGGTTCTCACACTGTACATTTTGTCTTGTATCTATTGCCTTTGTACTCTTGGGCTAAGACTAAAATTTGCCTAAGATCAGTGCTTTATCCCAGTCAACAAATTCAAATGCATAAATACAGATTTTCTAATTTTGAAATGGCAATGATTGATGGTTAAGGGGCACTGAAAGGGGTGCTGTGGTGGAAGTGGTTAATAAGGGGGATTAGGTGTTGTGTTAAACTCAGGAAAAACACTACTTCTGCAAATATGGTTGGGGAGTAGGCAGCTCTGATGTCACACTAGCATAAAGAAACAGTGGCATATGGGTTAACTGGAAAATATTTATGTTTATTTGAGGCTGTGTAACTTCAAAGTTAGAATGGGAGTGGAGGATACAGTTCTCTAGCTGATGCGTGCCCCCTCCCCCCACAAAACTATATTATACAGTGTTCAGTTCTGAAACTTTGTGTGTAAAATTTTTGAATGAATATTTTCAGAGCCAAGTTCACTTTTTCTTGCATTCATAAACAAATGTCAGTACATTATTTTAATGCTCCTGACTCAACAAAGATGGTCTAAAGTTTCACTGTGCTGTAAATGGCGATCTTTGCTCAGATGTACAATGTAAATTCTCCATCTGAGGCTCAAAGCATTCTTTGATGCAGATAAACATAATGTCAGCTTGAATTTTATGAGGTCTGAAGAAACTACTTAATGGTACTTAATCTCAATACTTACCATATCAGTGTGTAGCTTTAAAAATATCCTCTGCATTGGTTTAAGTCTGTTTACCTTTCTAATGTTGCAACATGTTGCCTTTCAAAAAAAATTCAGAATACATCTTCGAAGGGCCACACCAATTGGAACAGCCCTGGACTTGGGTTGGAGGATATGCATTTCCATAAAATGGCTCCTTATTGAAATCTCAACACTCAAGTAAGTGCCAAAATCTAAAAAGGACCAAAACTGCAGGAGAACAGCAAACACTGAACATTTTTATTTTTATTTTTTTTGCGGGAGAGGTTGTACCCCTCCCCAAACTTGTGTATACTGACTCCAAGATCACCACTCCTAGGAGAAAAGAGAATATTTTAAGAAATGTCAGTCTCAAACTTAGTATATTCAAGTCCAGATTTTCTACCATTCAGTCTCCATATTTTGGCACTTACTCATTTGAGTCCCAAAATTTCAAACAGTTACTCCATAAAATTCTCCCAGTTATGGTCCACATTTGAACCAGGAACTATTTTTAAACAGTTTACAAACGAAGATTCAAAAATTATTGTCTACTTGCTTTCTGCATTGGTGCATTAATAGAAAGAATGCCCTATAGTCATCTCAGCAATGAGGGGAGCTGGGCATTTGAATAAGATATATTAAAAAGTGCTCGGAAAAAATATACGGACACACCACATTACCTATCTAGCGGATCATGCAATGAAAGAATATCAAGCTGTCTAGGGTAACAAATGAAAGAATGTGGATAGGCAAAAGGAGAAGGACTTGTTAAGACAGGGTGCCCTGCAAGTTCAACTAAATATATTTCTGTTTCTGATCTAAATATCCATATTACAGTATTTGGTAAAGGTAGGGACTAAGGATTGTGTGCCTACAATGCAAATGTCACTCATAGATGAACTGGAAGTAACAAATAACCTAGTAGCTGTCATTAAACTGCTTCCTGTAACCAAAAGGTACAAAGTTTGATTCTTCTACCTCTATTTGATTACTGTGCAACTCTGAGTAACTTACTTAACTAGACAGTGCTCCCAGGTACCCCTGATAAGGTACGCTTATGCCCAGTGGGTTTAGTTAGTTAATAAATGTAGAAAAAGCTGAACTAGTATGAATCATCAGTCTCATTAATATGTTTGGCCAAGGAGCTAGTCAATATTCCTCTCCTAATTTCAGACCTATGTTCTATGATCCTATCTTTTAATTTTCTGGTCGATTTTCCTACATAAAAACACAAACATTATATACCTTGCCACTTGTAAAAAATATTTAGCTTTAGAGGTATACGCGTGATTTATCCAAGTATTAGACATGGACACCTTCTAAATAGTGTGGACATGAAAGAATATGAGTGGATTATCCGCTTAGAAGTGGATAAACATCCTGGTCTTAACAAACAGGTTACATTACACTGAAACCAGTGTTAAAATGTAAACAACAGAAAGTGAAGAATAAATGACTGCATATGTTACATTGTCACTGTGCTTTTAAAAGTTTAATTGTTGCTTTGATTGCTGTGTTTTGGTAGGATGCTGAGTCATGTGATATATTTGAATGAGATAAAAAATGCTGTTTTAATGGCTACTTTTTATGTGAGACACTGAAGAAGGATAGTTTGTATCTGAAAGCTTTGTCGTTCTGTTAAATTTTATTGATGGTATGGAGTATCTTTTGCTTTTTTGCCTGAAGCCGCTTTGTTTGTATTCTCCACTTCACCACTTGCTCACTTTTTTGTAGTTTGCTGTTTGCTTGTTTGGTGGAGGAGTGGACATCATTTATACGTTACATCATGACACAGCCTGTTATTTTGGAATATGCTTCCTCAAATCGTTCTTTGAATGGACTGCTACTGAGGGAGAACCCTCTGCTGGAACAGACTGGCCTTTTGACTACCAAGGAAGTAAGTTCTACTGAATTAAGACCTGAAAAAAAATGTTTTTTTGTACTATGATTCAAACACTAGAGCATAAAGTGAAAAGCTTTAAGAAGCTGCAAAGGCAGCGTTTCAGTTTCAATGCATATCTGAATTTAGGTATTGTACCTCGAGGGCTAAGAGTATTAAATATGCCCTCTTATGGCAATACCTATCCTTAGCTACTAAAAAAGTGGCAGGAACGAAACATAAGAATTTAGATTATATGCTGCTCATGAATGAGATTTTTACACCTAAAGAGAATGAGCTGTGCTTGAAGATTAAGGATCTAGAAAAACAGCTTTGGAATCATCAGCCTTTAATGATAACTTTTTTTTGTTTGATGCCATGATGGAGAGACTTGATGCCATTGATAAGCAATTTCAATCTACCAAGAAGAAGAAGCTTCGGTGTGACATTAATGATTTCAATACTAGCCATATTTTTTCATGGCCAAAGAATGTCATGAACGAGAGAAATGAAAAAGCTACTAAATTTAACTCGATTCAAAAGGCATACCAGGGCTCCATGTATGTGTTAGATGAGTTTCAACCAATCATGGAGTCGCAACGTATGGAGAACGAGTCCTTGCCATCAGCTGACCAATCAGAAGCAAGCAGAGAGATCTTGGACCCGCCTACAACATCCTCTCACCTAAATGAACTTCAGGCGAGACCTGGGTCAGATGTGCATCAAACCACAGTGAAAGAAAGGGAAGGCCAGCAAAGGAAAAGTGTTTTAAGAGCAGACCAGGGCGTGAAAATGCAGCTGCCAGAAAAAGTAGTAACTCGGAAGAGCGACATTTCAAAACAATGTTCGAGATCGAGAGGGAGAATAAGAAATGGCCCTACAAGAAGAAGCAAAACTTTGAAACAGTGAAGGTAACATGGTAAGATTGTTTTTAAATGTGCGAGAAGCTTGGACTTAATGGTGGAATGCTGTTGCATTCAGCCTATTGACTCTTCTCCAATAGGACTTAATAATGGTATTGTTATGAACTGTGCATGTACTTTGACTTGTTCAGATGCTTCTTATAATTATGAGCAAATATGCAGTAAGATAAAAAGAGTTCCATGTGATACGAATGGTACGAATGTAGCTTCTGATATTGATAACTGTACTAATTTAAGGGCGGATACTGACCCTTTGGAAGGTGGTAATGCTAAGGGTTTGACCTACAGGACTAATGAGGTTTTATGGAATGACCACGATTTATGACAGTTAATATATAATTCTGACGCCTTTAATATGGGTAAACGGTCATATAGGGCAGGTGGAAGCACCTCCTTGTGAGTTGAACAATATGCTTAGAAACACCATGATGTTGTCAAAAAAAGCAAGCATGTTGGAGAATGCAATTTTTTACTAACCATACTAATACCGGTAGTGAGTCTAAAAAAGGTGTTCTTGATAGTGATATGACTCATAATCATGATGAGACTCTTCTGAATGACAGAGGAGTACAGAATTTAATATGTGATCCGTTTTTAAATACTGGGGCTTCTGCTCATATATTTGAAATACCTGTTTCATGTATTACTGATCGGGCTGCTCACAATCGGAAGATGGCTCTACATTAATGGGATTAAGCAGTAATAAACTTGATAAACAAATAGGGCCCTTAGTTAATTTGAGAAACCCTGTGTTGAGTACTATTGTAAAAGGTGCATAAAATGGAAATAAAAATCAACACATGGGTCTTGTTTTAACTGATAAACAGGAAAATATAGAAATATTGACTAATTATCAGCAGAAAGGGACTGAACCATTGAATTTCTTAACAGAATATGGTTATAGTAATACTTTTCTTTCAAACAGTTGTAATTTTGATAAGGATATTTTTGTGAATAATTATGTGAGTAGACCTGACCAGTCGCATGGTGAAACAGTAGACTGTTACTTACAAATTATAAATAAGGCCTTCTTAAATTCCCCTTTGAGTATAAAATGCAATGGTCATGAACTAGCAGTCCTTCACAACAATTCTGTGAACAAATATGTAGATCTAGTTTTGGAAAATGTTTTCACTTTCAACAAACAGATCTATCACCAAATTTCAGGGATGGCCATGGGCACTGCTATAGCCAATACGTATGCTAACTTAACATTGGGTAGATGGAAAAGTGTATACCTATATGGGAATTCTAATACATATGCAACAAAGATATTGTTCTACAAGCATTTTGTGGATATTTTCTTGGCTTGGCATGGCACTATTGCAGAATTGCATGGGTTTTATGAATATTTAAATAATACCCTTGAATTTCTTAACTGTGAGATGGAATTTGCTGAAGACTTTGTAAATTTCCTTGATGTTAGGTTGGAAATAACAATGTCAGGCTTGAGACAAACATATATAAAAAAGATGTACAGGTAAATAAATAACTACACAAGAGAAGTATGCATGCAAGAAGGATCTTTAAAAGTGTCCTTAAGAGTCAATACTTGCGAGCCAGTAGGCTGAATACTCAATCAAAGGTTTGTCATGCCCAAATGCAAGAAATGAACAATATCTTTATTGAGAGGGGCTATAATATGGAAGAAATAGAAGCAGCTAGAATGGATGCCTTAAGAGAAAAGGCTTCGAAAGCAAGACCTTATTTCTCTATTCAGGCTGATACTGTTTATGAAGGGTTGAGAATGACCTCATCACAGCCTTTGAGATACCTTATGATCTGCAGTAGAGCTAGTAGAACAATACAGAGTGTTACAAGTAAAAACTGGGATATCCTGAAAGCCATACCGGGTCATGAAAGTTGGCTTCCGAATAGACCTAGCTTTACTTATAGAAATTGTAATAATTTAAAGAAATTATTACGTTATAAGGATTTCCCATTTAATAACAACAAGATAAGATTTAATAAAAAGGGCACCTTCCCCTGCTATAATTGTTCCTGCTGCTCAAGTATAAATCAATCTACTGAATTTATACATCCAGTAAATAGAAATAAATTTGTTTTTTGTTGTAGTGCAACATGCAATACACAATTCATTATATGCCTTGTCACTTGTAAAAAATGTGTGGGTTTTTATGTAGGAAAATCAACCAGAAAATTAAAAGACAGGATAATAGAACATAGGTCTGAAATTAGGAGAGTAATACTGACTAACTCCTTGGCCAAACATATTAGTGAGACTGGTGATTCATACCAGTTTAGCTTTGGAGTTATACATGTGATTTATCCAAGTATTAAACGTGGAGACCTTGTAAATAGTGTGGACATGAAAGAATATGAGTGGATTATCTGCATAGAAGCAGATAAACATCCTGGTCTTAACAAACAGGTTACACTGAAACCAGTCTTAAAATTTAAACAGAAAGTAAAGAAAAACATGACTGCATATGTTATATTGTCACTTTGCTTTTAAAAGTTTAATTGTTGCCTTGATTGCTGTTTTGGTAGGTTGCTGTGTCATCTGATATATTTGATTGAGGTAAAAATGCTTTTTTTATGGCTACTTTTTATGCAAGATACTGAAGAAGGATAGTTTGTATCTGAAAGCTTTGTTGTTCTATTAAATTTTATTGATGGTGTGGAGTATCTTTGGCTTTTTTGCCTGAAGCTGCTTTTGTTTGTATTCTTCACTTTACCACTAGCTCACTTTTTTGTAGAGAGTAGCCAGTTGTTGAAATATGTAAACACCTGGAATCCCAGCAGTCTCGAGTGAGCTGAAACCACTGCCATACACTTGATGAACAGCCTGGAGGATGTTGTGACACTAAAAGCAGGGCTCTGAACTAATGACTGTCTGCCAGCCAGAAGTGTAGAATCTCCTGGATTGCCTTTGTATTTTGATGTGTTAGATGCAGCCTGGAGATCTATCTAACACATCCAATTGTTCTTGCATAATAGTGGTAGGATGGACTCAATTGTGACCATTCAGAATTTTAAGCGTTTGACATATTGGTCCAAATTGCTGAAATCCAAATCAGGTATCGGGTCCCTACTTTTCTTTCACACCAAAAAGAACCTTGAGTAAGTTCCAAATCTTTGCTGTTCTGGGGGAACCATATGGATGACACTTTTGGCCAGCAGTTTTTCTTTTTCTGTAGCTGCTGCTTTCCTCTGACAGAGTAGAACATTGAAAAGCTATGTAGACTGACTGGGGCGGAGGGGGGGGGGGTGAACCTTTTGGCCAGCAGTTGTTTTTTTCTGTAGCTGCTGCTTTCCTCTGACAGGGTAGAACATTGGAAAGCTTTGTAGACTGATTGGGGGGGGGGGGTGGCGAAGGAAAAAAGGTGTGTAATAACCACTGGATATGATTCTCTGCACCTAAGTGTCTTTGATGATGGCTGTCCAGGTTTACAGGTGCAGGTATAAGCACTCTCCAACTGCCTCCAGACTGCAAAAGTCAGACAATCTTTCAGGTGCACTGGTAGGGCTTCTCAGTGAAAAAAACTCAAGTCTTTGTTTTGTGAACCTCGTCTGCCATGAGGGTGACGTCTATCATTGGAATTCCCCTTCTGCAGTGAGGAGGCCTGTCCCTATAGGAGTCCTGTAGCAGCCTTGTGACTTATGGAGACGCATCTTCCTACAACCTCTCTGGTTTCAGGAAGAGGTCCTAGAGGGTTTGAAAAATGTATCTCTATAAAAGATAATGTCTTCTCATCTTGCTCAATCCTAGATAGGGTTTCATTCAACTTGGAGCAGAATAAGGTGGATTCATCAAAAGGAGCTTTGATGAATGATGACTTGAAAGCTCCACATAGTCACACAGGCACATCCAGGTGTGCTACCTCACAGCAAATCCTGAACCCATACCTCTCAAAGCTCTCTTGGAGATGTGGGAAATCTTCCTCATACAAGCATTCTAAATGGACTTTAGGGTGGCAATTTGCAAAGAAACTGTCTTCTTGTCCTGCATAGACATGGACTTGTAAAGGGCACTGGAAGATTTCTTGATCAAGTCCCACGGACATTTTGTAATATGTACAAAATAGTTCAGCAACTTGAGAGAGAAGGTCACTGATGCATAACTCTCTTCCCAAATCTGTCCAATGCCCTGGGTTCTCTAGTCAGGGGAGGGAACAATACAACTTTGTTCAGCAAGTTCTTTCTTAGTGGCTGCCGGTACCATCATAACATCTACTGGGGGACCCTTGCTCCAATGAATTCAATCCTTGGGCACAACCAGGTACTTATATGGCCTTTTGGGGACTGTCTCAGTGACATTCAGATCCCTACAAGTCCATCGGAAGATGATGTCCACCATCTCAACTGTCAGGGGGACTATCTGGGTCATAGATGAACCAGCTCTAAAAGCCTTGAGAAACACAGACTCCTCTTGAGAAAGGGGGTTCAGAAGACCAGCCACTTGTCTGTCCCAAAAGTTTGAGTATTTCATTGAAGAAGACATTCTCAAGAGGTGATCTGGGGGACCATTCCTGTTCATCAAAAATTGTGTCTTCTGCTACAGATTATAATGGAGAAGCCAATTTCCTTCTCTTGCATTTATGCTTCCAAGAGGAATCCCCAGTGGGATTCTCTGGATGGGACCTGGAAATGTGAGCACAACCCTAGATGAGGACGGTCTCCAGGCTTGTACAGGCTGGCTACCCGGACAGGACAGGATACAGAGACTTGGGGCGCAAAGCAGACAGCTGTGAAAGGGGTGGATCTGAAAAGGGCAAGTATGCTTTGTCCACAGTGGTGGAAAAAGCTCTCTCCACTACCTTGAAGGTAGAAGACCATGGGAGAAGCAAAAGCAGCTCACAGCATCAACATGATCCTACTTCAAAACAAAGGTACAGACTGTGCTGCCCAACACCAACACTTCAAGAGGAAGGACGGATCTGAGAGAATCAGGAGTCAAACCTAACCACCCAGATCCAGCACTTACACTATGACTCCAAGATCCCTCTGGCTCTGAAAGTCAGACATGTTGTCGGAGTGAAGGAAGGCCAGGCCTTCAGAGCTGAAGCAGGCAAACTCTGAACATTTTGTCTGATAGCTCTGAAACAGACAGTTGAACTGGAATAAAAGTCAACAGTTGAGTTTGGGCTGGTGGTAGGCTCACAGGTCAAATGGGAGACAAAGTCAGTAAAACTCCCAAATGAATCTTGGCCTGGAAAAACTTCCTCATCATCCTGTCCACATCTGCTTCGGTTAAACTCCTAGATGACCTGACAGATGATGAGACAGAGGGTGCCCTTAGAGTCCTTCAAGGGGTCTTGTATAAGAAAGGAGAATAGGATCCTAGTGGGTATCGGTTCTGAACTGGAAGTGAAGGAGCAATTGACTGGTGATTTTGATTTTGACCACTTAAGAGTCAAGGAACCAGATGGGTCCGAGGGCTTAGAAACATTTCCAGGTGGAGCCAAACCAGAAATGGAGGAGGGAGAATGATCAGGGGATTGTTTTCTAACATCTTTATCTTTTGTTGCTGAATCTCACTTAGTCTTCTCAGAAGGCTTTTTGGAAGGAGGTGGTGCTCCAGAAGTAGAAACAGAAGATGTAGAAGGCAGTAAAACTTTAAGCAGCAGCTTATTATGGCACTCAACCAGAGCATGATGGTTTAACCTCACAGAGATACTGCATTCAACATCAAGATGGGCCAATCCCAGACAATAAACACACTCTGGTGTGCATTGGAATTTGGGATCTTATGCCCACAGAAGGTGTATTTTTGTAAAGCCAGCAGGTTTGCCAGATATAATGAAGTTTAAACCTATGCAAGGGAAAGGAAATAGGAAGAAAAAGAAGAATACCAGCAAAGATACATAGAAAAATGTCAGCAATGGTAAATAAGACATTCATTCAATAAGTACCACTAGTACAAAAGGAATCACAACAAGGCACGAAGACTGTAATGGAAAGTAGAGAAGACAGAAAGAAATTAACTTCTTTTTAATGTTTATACAAACAAGATGAACAGAAGAAACAGAAGAGGTAAGAATAAAGTAGAACAGGTTAGAAAGCCATCAAAAATCTCAAACAAAAGAAGTTATCTTACTCACTAACAACCAAGCTATGGTGGACTATCTCCATTCATTGATGTGGCAAACAATCTGGAGATAATTTAAGCTAAACATGAGGGTTATATGTAAGGGGAGGAGCTCTAGCTATGGAGCCAAATCTTTACAAGTCCCTGAAATTGGATCCAAGGGCAGATCAGAGACCCATCAGTTGAGGAAAGGACAAAAAAGACAATATCAAATTCTTGGGTTGCTGAGGTGGGGAATAGGATGCAAAAGTACACAAATCATAACTTATGTACAGCTGATATGTTATCTCTTACTTTTGCACAGGTGAATGCTTGGATTAAGATCCTTGGTTTAATCCAACAAGTCTTAGTCTTAAGTGGAAGCAAGTAAATAGGAGAATATAGAATGCAATGAAAAGTTTTCATTTAGCAATAAATGCTTCAGCTTGTCTTTACAAGCTGGCAGCTGATGACTACATTTTTTTCTTGTGTTTTTTTCTTACACTTCCATGGAGAAAGCTGATTATAGGGTAATAAAAAACAAAGCACTGGTTTCTTCAAGATTAAAAGTTAATGTTTTCTGAAAGCATGCAAGTTGTTTTTCACATCTGGGAGGGGAATAATGATAAAAACACCAGTTAGTAAGTAGGAATACAGGCAGTAACATGCTCCTTAGCATGGATAACCTCAAATTTGGGTTAGAGAAGCCCTGTGTTTGTAGCTGGCTATTTGGGACAACTGCTCCTATTAGCAGGGTTAAAATTCATTATTTGAAAATATACATAGTGTGTGTGTGTGTGTGTGTGTGTGTGTGTGTGTGTGTGTGTGTGTGTTCTGATGGTGTTTGTTTGAGGGTTTTCATTAAAACAAGAAGTCTTATAAAATGTGGCATAGGTTTAAATGGATATGATAAGAAAAAAGCGGTCAAAGATTAGTGGGTGCATGTATCACAAAAGCTGGAAATAGAATTAAAAAATCTGTCATATATAATATTTATTTATTTTATTTATTTATTTACTTCCATTTGTTGACCGGGAGTGTCTGACTGGACATAGGTCCATTTTCAGCAAAGGCCCCGGGAGAAAAGCTCCACAGTTAAAATATACAGACAGTAGTTACATTGGATTTACATAGCAATTAACAATTTGATCAACATATCAATTAAAAATTACAAACATGGTTACAGATGAAGAACATAGTACATCAGTAGACAACTAGAATCTTTATCATCTGAAAAGTACATAACTTACATTAACAACTGTTACAATAAGAAGTTCCTGCTGTATAATAAGTAGTTAGGCTTATGAGCAACCAAGCTTGCTATAATCAAGGTAGTTAGTGGGGTGGAAAGAAAGGTAGTGGGTGGATGGGGTTGGTAATATTACAGGGGGAGTTGCAAGGGCATAGCCAGCATGTTTTTAGGTGCGCTTTGAGTAAAGCTTTGACGTGGGTACATAACGGTACAGAGGTAATTGTTGAAGGGAGGGAGTTCCATAATTTGGCTATGGCGCAAGAGAATAGTGCTTCTCCAGCAAAGTTATTGGCTTTAGTGACCTGTAAGTGATTTTTGTTGCTGGCTCTTAGTGGTCTTGTGGTGTGATAGGGTTGGAGTAGATTCTGGAGGGATGGGACTTTTAGTGGATGGTTTACTAGTTTGTGGGCGAGTGCGAGTTGATACCATTGAAGGAGGTGAGGGAGTTCAAGTCAACCCAGTTCAGCAAGGGAGAGTGGTGACTATGGTAGGATGCTCCTGTGGCGAATTTGGCGATTTTGTTGTAGCAGGTCTCGAGCTTGTTTACAACCCATTGCCTTAGGTTGGTATATATTGGAGAGGCATAAATAGGGTGGAGATAAGGTGAGAATTTGCTACTGAAATCTTTGCTGCTTTGGTGAGAAGTTGCTTATAACGCTCCTAGTTTTTTGTGGACTATTTTTATGGTCATGGATATGTGAATGTCAAATTTTACTTTATTGTCTATTTCAACTCCTAGCAATTTGGTGTGTTGTGTTGGGTGTATAGTGGTGTTGTCTTTCGCTGTGATGTTAAAGTGAGAGTTGTTTTGAGCATGTTTGGTGGGTTAGAAGATGAGTAGTTTAGTTTTGTTTGGGTTGAGTATTAATTGGGCATTGGATAACCAAGTTTTAACAGAGGAAAAGGCTTCCTGTGTGACTTTTTGCAGTTTGGGTAGGGACTGGGCTGAGCAGATAATGGTTGAGTCATCTGAGTATTGTATGAGTGTGCCATGTTTGGTGGCAGAGGCTAGATTATTGGTGAAAATAGAGAAGAGTAGGGGTCCAAGGATGGATCCTTTGGGAACCGCTATAGAGACAGGTAGTTGGGGAGATATGTCATTCTGCCATACAACGGATTGTTGGCAGTCAGACAGATAACTCTGAAACCAGTTGGTGACTTATTGAGAGAAGGATAGGTTATTGAGGACAGAGATGAGTTGTTTGTGTGGGCCCATGTCGAATGCTTTAGATAGGTCTAGGAAAGTAGCAGAGGAGAGATAGCCATTTCTGATTTAGTGGTTTCCTGTAGCAATGGGGAGGGTTGTGCTTTGGTTCTGGAAAGTCTTATGGGGGTGTGGTAATTAAGGATGCTCAGGAAGGTAGTATTAAAAATTCAACTGCGTCATCAAGACTGAGGGACTTTAGAGGATGCCAGTTACATTCTTTGAGGGATGAGATGAATGTGAGTGGGTTAAAGTTTAGTTTTTTACGTATTTGACAGTAGATGACAGGTTTAACTTGGTATAGGTGTTTTTTTGAGTAGGAATGTTGGGGAGTGATCACTGAGGCTATCCAATAAGCAGCGTGCTATATATGACTGGGGGCTCTTATTGACTAGTATCCAATCCAGGGTAGTGTGCTTGCTGGAGTTTTTATTTATCCTGATTGGCGACTGGACTAGTTGGGTGAAGCCATGAAGGTTTAGATGATGGGTTGGATGGTTACCAGAACAGGATTGCCAGTCAATATTGAAATCACCTAAAATTATAGTTTCTTGAGAGAGATGGTGGGTAGTCCAGCTGAGGAGATTTTCTAGTGGAGGTATGTTTTGGCCAAGTGGGAAGTAGCATCCAGTTATGTTGATGGTTTTATTCTGGTTTATTTTGAGGCTGGTAGATATTGTTTCTTCACTGCCTATTTATGGAGCTGATGATTTTAAGATCTGGATGTTTAGATGCTGTTTAAATATTATAGCTAAACCACCTCCTTTCTTGTTTGCCGGTCTACTCTTAGTATGCTGTAACCGGTAGGGAGGATTTGCTCACTGGTAATGTGAGGTTTTAGCCAGGTTTCTGTCAGGATGACTATATCTGAGGAGTACAAGTCTATGTTGGCATGGAGTTCATGGACCTTGTTGGATTTACTTCTAATATTTAGGCTTAGTAGCAGGAGGTCACTTAGCTTTCTATTGGCTGTGATTTGGGAGAAGTTGTGGTTTCTAGTCTGATTATGAGGAGCGCACATTAATAGGTGGGAATACTGGCTTCTTATCATAATAGTGAAACTTTCCATATCATCTTGGAATGGAAATGGTTTCACATGTATAGATAAAAGGAAAGAATATTTAATTATACTAAGAAATGCAGAGTGCAAATAGTAATGCTGCCGGATACACATTTGGAAAGAACAGAGCATGTGAATTTGATAAAGAAAGTATTTCAGGATGGATACTCAGCAGAATATCATAGACAAAGGAAAAGCGGAATACTTACATTAATTATGAGAGCAGCTCCAATACTGATAGAAAAGGAAAAAATAATAATGGTAGAGCTGTTGTAGTAAGGGGCTACTGGAAAGGGATGAGGATTATGCTGGAATGTAAACTGCTATTATGGAGATTAAGAAATTTTGGGGAGAAATAATCAGCTTTCAGCAGGGCATATTCCTTATACGTTGGAAAGTACAGTTGTGTACACTTACCATAAATATAGATGTTCAAGTGCATTCACTGCTGCAGTCCTAACCATTGGATTATCCATGCTGTGGTAGCCCTCAGTCAGCCCGAATACCAGAGTCAAGGTTTTGTGTGTCAGCTGCTGTCGCTTGCTGGGTGACGTCAGGTCATCGGAGCTATAAAGGAGAGCAGGTGACGCCATTACCTCAGTTGTTCTTGCCTTAACCAACCAAAGAAGTCCATTTTTAATAATTATTAGTAGTCCTGGGGTCAGAGACCCCCCCATAGAAATATACGTCTCTCTAAGGAAAGCAAATATCAGGGAGAAGGAGGGAGGGAAAGCATGACTGCAGCAGTGAATACACTCGAACATCTACAGTTATGGTAAGTGTACACAACTGTACAAAGTTCTTAGTGTTTCACTGCTGCAGTCCTAACCATTGGGAAGATTCCCAAAGCTGAGGAGAAGGGTGGAAGGTTGACAGAAACTTAAGGTTGGGTGAGCATGCCCTCCAGAACTGCAGAGGCAAACCCAGCCCTAGCTTTTGAGAATAGGTTTAGATGATAATGTTTGTTGAATGTGTGGACAGAAGTCCATGTGGCAGCTTCCAGGATGTCCTTGGTGGATACCCCTCTAAGGAATGCTGTGGAAGTAGAGGGTGCCCTAGTGGAATGGGTTCTGAAGGTCCTAGAGAGTGGTTTTTCATGCAATGAGTAGCAAAATTGAATACAGTGTGCTATCCATTTGGAAATGGTCTGTTTGGATATTGGTTTCCCCTGTGCCCCTGCTTTAAAGCTGACCAAGAGCTGGTCAGTTTTCCTGAATGTCTTTGCATGATCCAGATAAAATCTGAGCTGCCTGTGCACATCCAAAGAATGCAGCATCCTTCCCCCCTTGTTCTGAGGTTAGGGAAGAAAGTGGGCAGATGGATGGCCTGGTTGAGGGTAACCTCCGAAACCAATACAAAAACAGCCAGCACCACGTGGAGAATCCAAAGACTTTATTAAGTCTTAATACAGACTGGTTTTGACCAAAAAAGCCTTTATCAATTAATACAACAACCAATAAAGCTCCCTTTTATATAATGTAGTCACCCATGCAACCAATAGAAAATCCCCAGTGGTTAACTAGCCTTGTTGATACAATCTCCTATACAATAAAAATGAACATACATAAATACTAGCTGAAACAATAATTCAAGAAAATAGCACATAAATTAGATATTATACACGCCATACTAAAGCACAATTATAAATCTTTAAGATTTTCATTCAATCCAGGTGGGAATAACCCACCCAGTCTAATAACCCATGCTTTTTCCTTTTTATTTAAAAATTCATGCCATTTGGTTTTAATAAACCTTTGGCTGCCAACCTTGTCAATAATGGTAAAATGAAAGTTGGCCATATTGTGAACAAGAGTATGCTTATATTGTGCATTGGTAATAACCTTATTCCTTATATTACTCAGATGTTTAGAAATAAGCAGTTTTAGAGATCTAGACATTTGACCAATATAAAATGCGGAACAATGGCACACAGCTGAATACCCTACCCAATTACTACTGCAATTGGCAAACGTCTGAATTTCAAAAATGTGTTTAGTGTTCTTAGTTGTAAACTCCTTTGTTTTAAGCACACATCTACAAAAAACTACAATGTTCACAAGGAAAACAACCAAATAATTTAGTACCATCCAATGTCCATTGAATTTTCATACCAGAAAACGGGTGTTTTTTATAAAAACTAAGCTGTCCACCTAAAGTGACCCCCCTACAAAAAGAAAAGGTACACCTGTTATCCAATATTTCACCCAAATATTCATCTGATAACAAAATATCTCAATGTCATTGAATTAAATTGGTTAGCTGTTTGGTATTCCTACCAAATGTTGTGAATCTAATTTTAGATCTCTTATTGGACGGGCTCTGATAAGTAAGCAATTCATCTCTGGGCATCCTACCAACTGTCTCATTGGTTTGTATTAAATGTCTGACAAAATAACCCCGTTCTATAAATCTTTTTGTTAAATCATCATTAAATTGTGCAAAATCCACTTCTCTGGAGCAAATGCATCTAAATCCTCATGTATTGGGATTTAGGAATGTCCTTAATAATATGTCCTGGATGACAGCTGGATGCATGTAATAGGGAGTTGGAGTGGAACGGCTTTCTATAGACTGTGCTATTAAGGGTACCATCTTCCTGTCTGTTAATCATCACATCCAAAAAAGGAATACACTTCCTATCAAAATTAACCATGAAGTGAATACCCCATTTATTTTCGTTCAGATACTGCACAAACTCCTCCAAATATACAGCATCGGATTTCCAAATCATCCAGTAGTCATCCAGGAACCTTCTCCAAATGTCGATTTCCTCAATGAAAATATTATGACTCCTGTCAAAAATCAAAAAATGTACAACATAACCCATGAAAAGAGCTGCATAAATGGGGCAAAAGCAGCCCCCATTGCAGTACCCTTCATCTGTAAGTAACACTTACCACTGACGAAAAATAAATTTTTTCGTTAGCACATGCTCAGTTAGAGAGAGAAGGAAGGTATTAAATCCAGGACTATATAACCCCAACTCAGTAAGCCAAAAGTCCAATGCCATTAGTCCTGCCCAGTGAGGAATGCTAGTATAAAGCGATGTAACATCTAAAGTACAAAGCAACCATCCATCTTCCAATTGTAAATAGGCAATAATGTATAAAAACTCTGTAGTATCCTTGATAGTGGTACGGCGGTAGCGTTGTTACCTCACAGCAAAAGGTTCTCCCGTTCGATTCTCGTCTGGGCTTGGGAGTGCCTTCTGTGTGAAGTCTGCATATCCTCCCCGCGGTTGGGTAGTGTTCGAAAGACGTGTGCGTAAATGGGCGTGCCTTCGTTGAAGGTTGGCCGTCGAGCTGGCACCTCGGTGTTTCGTAAAAATCTACTGCCAATCATCAGCAGACTGGAGTTCCACTGTGGCGACCCCTTACCAAGAAAAGCCGAAAGACAAACAAGTATCCTTGATTCTAGCCCTAAGAGCTTGCAATAAAGGTTTCACATAGTTAGATACACAGAGATGGGTTCCGTTAGTGACCCCTTGCCTGAAACAATTGGTGGGTTGTGAAGATTCTTATGTACTTTAGGCAACAAATAAAGAAATTGTGGAATTGGTTCCTTAACCTTAAGATGGAAACATGTTTTCTCATCAATGATACCCTCATCCAAAGCCATGTCAAGAAATTCATCAATTTGTGCTTTAAAGCATGGGGTTGGATCAGTGAGCATAATCATATAAAATCTCCCATCACTAAGTTGTATGTTGGTTTCCACCTCATACACAGCCCAGTCCATGACCACTACAGAGCCCCCTTTTTCAGCCTTTTTCGGCCTGTATGATGATCAAATCCTTCCCGTTTTTGACTTTCCTTAGTGCCTCCCTTTTTTGCTGTTTGAAATTATTGAAAGCACACCCACAGTATAACCCAAATCAAAATGCAGCTCTTTTAACGTAAATTCCTGAAAGATTTCAACATGTTTATTCATTGGCGGCATAAAGGATGAAGGACGGAACTTAAAGCCAGTCTCTTGACACCCATTGTTGTTTTCCGAATCCCTAACAAATAACTTAAGGTTAAGTAACCTACAAAAAGACAACAAATCTTGCACAAAATCACTTTCAGAAACCAAAAATTCAGGTATGAAATTTAAACCTTTATTCAATAAACCATATTCAACTGCAGACAAAATGACAGAAGAGATATTTATGACATTGTTTGTACTTGTTTGGGTTCCAAAAGTTGTAACATTGCCTCCAGTATTAGACTGGAATTGGGCCGTATGTTTATGTTTGTCCCCCCACTCCCACCCCCGTTTTTCTACTTCCCCTAAAGGGATTTTATCTAGACCCATTGGACCATCCTTGGAAAACCAGCACTTATGCGCTGGTCATGTTTGAGAAACATCCATTTCCGTATCAGTATGGGATGACAAATCATCCCCCCCCGAGGCATCACTATTGGACTTTCTAAGAATGGATTTCCTTTTCCTTTTATGTCTTGGGGTATACTCATTGTTCCTGGAGAATTTAACAATTTTCGTTTGTTCAAAGGGACGACCCTGACTGCAATCATTAGAATCCCTATTAAATTTATGGATGTTACGTTCCTTAACTCTTTTTCAAAGTACAGCAAATCCCCATTAAGTTTCTTAAGACATTCCTTATATAAGGATGTGTGTTCAAATTGTTTAGCCTCCTGACAAATTTTGAATACTTCAGGAATCAGGCTTTCTACCCTCTATTCATAAAAAGCATGTAATGCTTTAACAAATTCCAAAGAGGAATTTTGCTGTATACTAGCCCAGGCAGTAAGTAATAGCTCATCAGGTTGGCCCACTAGTGGCTTCATGCAAACCCTTAAACCCCTGGGTGTAATGCCTTTCTGAATATATGCTTTAAATAACTTGGTATGGCAAAGACTAGATCTTAGTGATTTCATACTTTTGAAAATGTTGTTAAAAATAGATTGGCAACCATCATCCTTTGTTGCAAACCATCAGTTTTTGATTTGGTCATATAGGAATCAAAAATTTCAATATCCTCCTTATCTGGCAATAAGCCATGTAAAATGGTCATGAGATCCATAGTCTTTAAAAATAAGCTCAAAACTATAAACACAACCTTCAAAGTTTGATGACTGGTATCAATCAGTGACCCAAAAACCCAGTTAGCATTCAAATAAAATAATCACACCAAAGCTATAATAAGTATGAGTCAACCGAAATAATACCTAATATGTTCAAAAATAGACCAACAATACACCTTTAGAGCCTCACAGGAATCTCAAAAAAATGTTTTATGTCAAACAAGAATTTCTACGCCATTAGAAGCTGTTACTAATTCTTCCAAATATTGACCAAAAAAAGGAATCTTGGAACAACAAATATGGTCACATACAAAAAAAAAAGACATAAGAATAGTGCTATTCGGCGTACTATCAAAATTGTTTCAGTTACCAAGATGAAAGGCAAATCATCTTTTCGAGTACATTCAGAGCCAAGGTAGGAAAATGTCTCTACACTACTAAGGAACAAGAGAATTACAAACAAAACATCCCCAAAAGTTCTTGTATTCATAAATCCAAAGTCAAAATGTCAAGCCTAATTCGAAAAAGAAACATCTCCACGCAAGCCCATGTTGGCTGAGTAAAATGGCACTCACTGACCTGTATAGCCGAGCAAATACAAAGTCTGACCAAATGTACTGTTTGTCATAAATGGCAAAGTCCCCCTCATTCTAGTGAAATGACATCATTCTGTGAACGTCGGTAACTGCCCAAGTTCAATAATCATTCATTACCAGCCAATGAGCCCTTTTGATAAAAGCGGAATCTCACCACCAACCTTGTAATGGTGTCCCCGATAATAGATGCCCAAGGAACTTGTAACTTGTTATACAAAGATGAATCGAACACTTAATCCATGGGACAGACCCCAAACAGAACCAATAACAGTGCACCAATAATGCCGACTGCACAGAGCACCAAAAGGAAAATCTCTATACACACCATTTAAAGGATGTAAACAGCCAAGTCTCTTATCTGATAAAAGCAGCCAATTTCAAGAATAAATACCATCCAAATGGTTGCCCGACTGGCTGGAAATACCAAAGCAGCTGCAATAGTACTATAAAAAGGCCATTAACCAACAAAGGGTGCACCAATAATGCCCCCACACATGGAGCACCCAATGTAGAATTGGATTCTCCAAACGCCACCAGTGATACAGTTGGTAAGATGCCCAGAAATTAATTGCTTACTTATCAGAGCCAAAAGTCCAACAGGGGATCTAAAATTAGATTCATGACAACATTTGGTAGGAATACCAAACAGCTAACCAATTTAATTCAACGATATTGGGATATTTTGTTATTAGATGAATATTTGGGTGAAATATTGGAAAACAGGTGTGCCTTTTCTTTTCATGGGGGGGGGGGGTCACTTTTGGTGGACTCCTTAGTTTTTATAAAAAACACCCTTTTTCAGTATGAAAATTCAACGGACATTGGATGGTACTAAATTATTTGGATGTTTTCCTTGTGAACATTGTAGTTTTTGTAGATGTGTGCTTAAAACAAAGGAGTTTACAACTAAGAACACTAAACACATTTTTGGAATTCAGACGTTTGCCAATTGCAGTAGTAATTGGGTAGGTTATTTGGCTGTGTGCCATTGTTCCGCATTTTATATTGGTCAAATGTCTAAATCCCTAAAACTGCGTATTTCTGAACATCTGAGTAATATAAGGAATAAGGTTATTACCAATGCACTATATAAGCATACTCTTGTTTACAATACGGCCAACTTTCATTTTACTATTATTGACAAGGTTGGCGGCCAAAGGTTTATTAAAACCAAATGGCATGAATTTTAAATAAAAAGGAAAAAGCATGGATTATTAGACTGGGTGGGTTATTCCCACCTGAATTGAATGAACATCTTTAAAGATGTATAATTATGCTTTAGTATGGTGTGTATAATATTTATGTGCTGTTATTTTCTTGAATTATTGTTTCAACTAGTATTTATGTATGTTCATTTTTATTTTATAGGAGATTGTATCAACAAGGCTAGTTAACCATTGGGGAGTTTCTATTGGTTGCATGGGTGACTACATTATATAAAAGGGAGCTTTATTGGTTGTTGTATTACATTGATAAAGGCTTTTTTGGCCAAAATCAGTCTGTATTAAGACTTGATAAAGTCTCTGGATTGAACGTGTGGTGCTGGCTGTTTTTGGATTTGTCATATATCTTTTGGCATTTGCACTTGCCGTCTTTGCAAAGTCATTTTGATGTGCTAACATCCGAAACCACCTTTGGCATGAAGGAGGAATTGGTTCTCACAGACACCCTGTCTCCATGGAAGATGATAAATGGCTCAATGGCCATTAAGGCTTGAAGCTCTGACACTCTCCTACTGAAGTAATAGCCAGGAGAAAGGCAGTCTTCCAACAGAGGTACTTTAGTTCTGAGGATGCTGCAGGCTCGACGGGAGGCAGTGTAAGCTTTTCTAAAACATAGTTCAGGTCCCAGGCTGGGGTGGGCTGTCTTCTGGGAGATCTGATGTTAGAGACTCCTCTAAGGAATTGTTTGAGAAGACGGTGGGAGAACAATGGTTGTTCTGTATCAAAGTGTGCTGAGATGGCAGAGGCATGGATCTTTATGGAGGAGAAGGAGAGACCCTTATTAAGAAGCTCAGCAAGATAATCTAAAATAAGAGGAATGTAGGGCAGATGTATGTCTGCCCCCTTGGACTGGCACCAGGAGCAGAATATTTTCCATTTTCCAGCATAAGATGTTCTGGTGTGGGCCTTCTGGCTTCTGTGATGATGTCAAGGACTTGCTTGCTTAGCATAGATTCCTTGTTGGTTTTGAAAGAATAAGTCATGCTGAGAGCTTGAGTGTGTGAAGGTCTGGGTGCAGGATAGTTCTCCCGGGATAGCAGGTGAGGTATCAGAGGTAGGTGCCAGGGGGGCTGATGGGATAGGCTGCGCAGCAGTGGGTACCACTGCTGTCTGGGCCAATCTGGGGGCAATGAGTATTGCTCTTGGTTTTTCCTCCCTTATCTTGATTAGTACTTTTGGAATGAGAGGTAGACGTGGGAATGCATACACAAAGATGGTATTCCAAGGGAATGTCTGGGCATCGACCTTCCAGGCCAGGTGATGGTACTCCCTGGTGCAGAATTTCTGAACTTGGTGATTTAAATGAGAGGCAAAGAGGTCTACCTGGGGGTCCCCCATGTGTGAGTAATGTGCAGAAAATGTCTCTGTGGATTGGCCATTCATGTGGGTCCAGCAAGTGTCTGCCTAGGTGGTCTGCCAGGGTGTCATTGATGCTCGGTAGGTACTGAGCTATAAGATGTATTTCCATGGATGAGGCTGCTAGTCTGCACAGGGGGTAAGACTGAATCCCTCCCTGTTTGTTGATATACCACATGACTGTGGTGTTGTCTGTTTTTAAGAGAAGAACCCCTGGTTAAAGGTAGGGTTTGAAAAATGCCAGAGCATTTTATACTGCTATCATTTCCTTTTGGTTAATGTGCAAGGATAGTGTTTGTGCATTCCAGAGCCCTTGGGCGCATCTGCCTTCTAGGTGGGTGCTCCAGGCTATGTTCGAAGCATCTGTAGTTATGGTCTGGTCTAATGGATGGAGGGTGAATGGAAGTCCCTTGTTCAGAGCACAGGCCTAGGCCCACCAGAGGAACTTGGATCTTATGCAAGGGATCACAGGCAGGGAGGTGTCCAGAGGTTGTGAGCGTTGACACCATAGGTTCTTTAGTTACCACTGAATTTTCCTCGTGTAGTCTGGCCAGAGGTACCAGGAGGATGCATGTACAATAGGGCTTGTAGGAACTTCCTGGCAGAAAGCTGGGTTTGGGAGGCCAAAGTAATGAAGTATTTTGGTAGGAAACTTTGTTTTTCTGGGGACAGAAAGGGCATTTGCTGTTCTGTGTCCAGTAAGGCTCCCAGAAATATGATTTTCCTGGTACATATCTGTTTTGATTTCCTTTCGTTGATAGTGAACCCCAGAGAGGCGAGTAGGGTTTTTACAAATGAGAGGTGCTGCAGGAGCAGTTCCTTGCTGTCTGCCTGGATGAGACAGTTGCCCAGGTAAGGGTAAATCTGGATTTTGTTTTGCCTGCAAAGGGCAATGGCCGGAGCTAGACATTTGGTGAATACCCTGGGAGCAGTAGAGAAGCCAGAGGGCAAAGCAAAGAATTGAAAGTGTAGTGCTCCTGCTCTGAAGCACATGACTTTTCTGCATGATTCCCTTATTGGGATGTGCAGGTAAGCATCTTTTAGGTCTAAGGTGATCATCCAAGCTTTGTTTGTCAGCATTGGTAGAAGCTGTTGTAAAGTAAGCATTTTGAATTTTGGGATTACCAAGAAGGTATTGAGAAAGGATAGGTCCAGGATGGGATGTCAAGCCCCCTCCTTCCTGGGAACAAGGAACAGTCTAGAACAGAATCTTTTTGCAACTTATTCTGGAGGTACAGGTTCTACTGCCCCCTAGGGATATTAGGTTTTGCACTTGTTTTAGTGCTTCTGCCCACTGGTTCGGAAGTAAGTCTGGGTACCCTCTTGGAGGTGGTAGTTCTTGGAAATTGAATTTGTACCCCTAGACCCATTGATCTTTTGTTATAGAGTTCCAATTTTCTCTGCATAGAGATAGCCTTCCTCCTAGTTTTTGGTGTGGTGGAGGCAGGCAGAGATGGGAAAGGTATTCATTGAGAGTTTTTTTCCATACAGGGTTGCTTTTGAACTCCCTGCTCCAGTGTTTGAGGGAGGCCTCTGTTTAGTTCTTTGCTGGCCTGAGTTTGAATCCTGGTGGGTCTATCCCTATGGGTTTTGCCTTGTGCCTGCCTGTTTGGTGCAGGAAAGGACCAGTGTTTAGAGGGGAAATTTCTGCTGAATCTAGGAGGTTGTACTTGAAGAAAATCTTTAACAGTCTGCATCGATTTTGCTTTGTCTTCCACCTTTTTAAGTACCTCTTCAGTTTTTTGTCCCAACAAGCGGTCTTTGTCAAGAGGTGCTTCCTGCATTGGCTGCCGAGCATTCTTCTTTTTGTTTTCTTAAGAGGTGCTTCCATGATTTTAGCTTTAACATGATCAGGGAGAGATTGTTCCTTCAGCCATGCATGTCTTCTGATAACAGATTCTGTCACTGCTGCCCTGCTAGAAGCTTCTTGGGCATTAAATCAACAGTGCAAAGAGTGCTTTGCCACCTGCGATGAAGAGTGCAGTAATTCTGCTATGTCCTCATTGTTGGCAAAATCTGGTAAAGCAGAAATTTTCTGTTTCAAAGTTGCAAAGTGTGCTGTTATATTTTAACATATGGAACTGACAGTTGAGAGCCCTTATAGTTAAAGTTGCAGAGGTATATACTTTTTTACCCCATCTGTCCAGGGCCCTGGATTCTTTGTCTTAGGGAGTAGCATTCTTTGCAGAGGTAGCCTTAACTCCTTTAGGTCCCTGAGTAATCACCTCTGGATCTGTATAGGATATCTGTAGAGGAATTTATGTGAGTCAGGCACCCTGTAGTACCTGTCAGGTTTTCTGGGGGCTGGTGGAAGGGTGTCAGGGGTAAGGCTGGATTCTTGGTAAACATCATTTACCACCTCCAAGATGGGTGGGATGGCCAGAGGCCTGTGCTGGGGTAGGTCCAGAAACTCCCTTAGTCTTTTCTTGGATTTAGGGAAATCCGTTGAGTCCCACTGGAAGTGTTCCCTGAGGGTGTGGAGGGTTTCCCCAAAGGAAATGTTCTCTGGAGGTGATGCAGAAGGAACAGATTCTTCTGCATCTGAGTCTTCATAGGCAGCAAGAGGAACTTCTTCTTTAAAAACAGAGGAGTCTGATCCCTCTGAGTCTAAATCCAAAAAGATGTCTGTAGAAGGTTCCCTTCTCCTTTTGGCTGAAATGGCCTGATTACCCCGGATCAAAGTGATTAGATTCTCTGCCATTTTAAGCATTCCAGTTTGAGGAGGGGAGGAGTAGTGGAATGGAGACTTTTTGCCGTTTACTTAGGAGTAGCTCTAAGTCTGGCCTGAAGGGTATCCCTCGGTGCTGTCGGTGTGTTAGTCGGAAGTGGGGCCGAAGGCCTTGAAGTGAAATCTGAAGTGTGAGTTGTATCCTTGGATGCCGGTGCCTGCTTAGCAGCTCCAGACCCAACTGAGGCAGAGACAGCTAAAGACTCGTTAGACGATGCAGAAATCTGCAGCATACTGGACTCCGAAAGGGTCTCAGTACAGGCCTGCAAAGTAATCAAGTCGGGCATCAGGGGCTGCAAAAGCACCTCACTGGATTCTGAAAAACTGACCCTTTTAGCGGTGGTGTAGTTGGAAGGCTTGGCCTTATGCGGTCTGTCCCTATCCTTATCTTTATGTTTTTTCAGAAGATCTGCAGTTTGCTGACTGACGGACGCCATATTGGTAATCGGAGATGGAAGATGAAAATAACTGGCTACAAACAGAGCTCTACGATGAATAGTTCTAGTGTTAAAGAGGGCAAAGAACCGACAGCGGGGTACATCGTGATCTGGGCCTAAGCAAGTGACACAGTAAGAATGGAAGTCTTGGTATGGTATTTGCTTTCCACAGGCGAGACAGTTATTGACTTTTTCGGACATCGGTTAGTGCAAGAAAAAGGAAGGATCCCCAATGGGTTACTTAGCTTTAGACGTTTTCAGCTGAAGTTCGAAATCTGGAAACAGCCGACCAGCACTGTTGTGAATTGCTTCTGCTACGGGATCCATGGCAAGAAAGACTGAGGTAATGGCATCGCCTGCTCTCCTTTATAGCTCGGACGACCTGACATCACCCAGCAAGTGATAGCAGCCAATGCACAAAACCTTGACTCTGGTATTCGGACCTACTGAGGGCTACCACAGCATGGAAAACCCAATGGTTAGGACTGTAGCAGTGAAACACGAAGATCATCTGTGATTTGATTTACAACAATGAGATAGGAAAATATAACAAAACAGGACAGATTTCTGAAGAAATTTATGAAAATATGTGGTATGGAAGATTTTAATTCAGTAGTAGGAGCTCGAAAAGAATTTACAAATTATTCCCCAAGGTACAATAACTGGGATAGACTAGATACAAATTACATTTAATTGACAGCTTTGTTACATATCCAATAAATATTTCAGACCATTCACCAATAATAACCAACATAAAAATGCAGTGTAATGAATTAAAAATAAGATAATAGCACTTCCCCACCAACCTGTTGAAAAGGGGAATTTAAGGAACGGGTAGTGAAAATTATTCAGGAGTTAAGGAAGAAAGAAAGTACTCCAGAAGTTATAGTTAGTGAATGGGGATAAAATGAAAGTGGAATTTAAAAATGTAGTAGAAATAAATGAAAAAAGAGATATGGTTAAGAAGTAACAAGAATTATTTAGAGGGGATGACAAAGGTTAAATTATTGCAGAATAAGTGGAATCTTACAGAATAAGAAGAGGTGCAACGGCAGCATGCTATAAAATAAGAGAGTACTTAGATAATATGCATATGTTTAGAAAGATTGCTGTTAAACAACTGTTGTTTGATAATAATGCCAGAGCACAAAAGCTTTTAGCACAACAGAAAGTAGAAAGGGTTGTCGTCAAAGCTAAGGAGTATATGACAAGAAAAATAACCAGAGGTCCTGTTGAGGTATTAGAGAGATTTTTTGAAATTTTATGAAAAGTTGTATAAAGAAGAGAAATGGGGAAATCAAGAAACAGCACAAATAGAAATATTTATGGAAGACTTAAATATGCCAAGGTTAGAGGTAGATGAGGCTCAACAATTAACAGTTTAGATAGGAGGAGATGAGATAAAAACGGTGATTATAACCAATCTGAAGAAAAGTCCAGTGGAAGTTTGGAAGCTAGGATGGAAGAAAGTGATAAAGATGCAGAACATTTTGTTTAACATTATTGTAAAAGGAAGGGAAGCACCCACCAGGCATCTTAGAAAAAAGTTGTGGTGGCTGTAATAGCTAAAGACAGTAAACACCCATCAGATCTAGTTTCATATAGGCCCACTTCAATTTTGTACCATGGTTATAAAATGTCTATGTCTATAACAGCTAAAAAGAAAGGCAAAGGTGTTACCAAAACTGACAGATCTGGATCAGTGTGGTTTTGTGGAGGGGAGCCAAACATTCGACAACGTTAATAGAATGACGACGATCCACAGGGAAGCAGACTGTAAGAAAATACCTCTGTTATTGGTGGGTCTTGATGGAGATAAAGTATCTGACAGAGTAAACTGGGATGATATGAGTTGGGTAATGGAAGCATTTGTATTCCTCAATACAATAAGGTTAATTAGGAGGATATATGAGGGATTAGAGGCAAAAATCAAAGTGGGATGGCTCTTCTCTGATAGGTTGTGTCTGAACAGAGTAACCAGGCAGGGGTTGTCCCATTTCCCTTTTGTTACTTGTGTTATATTTAAAACCACTGGCAAAGTAAACGAGGTACTCAGAAATTCAGGGAAATAATTCTTATTATTTGCAGATGACATTATTTTGTACCTGATTTAGAAACATTATTTTGCACCTGATAAAACTAGAAAAGGACATCTCAGAGTTATGGGACATTCTGAGACAGTTTCAAGTTTTTTTTTTCTAAATAAGAAATTAATGAAGATAAAACAAAGGCTATACATAGGTATGAACTATGGATATACACATGACTTGGTTCAGCAATACCCATATTTATGGGGACATGGTTCTGAAGAAGTCTATGTCTAGACAAAAGCACTTAACCATGAATTGCAATGTTTTTACCAATAAAAGACTGTTTCTCTCCACAACAACGGTGTACTGGAGTGGTTTCTACCATTGTTGGATTCATTTGCTGTGGTCTTTGGCTTCCTGGTCAGTTGTTTGTTCTTTGCTTGGATTTCTGTTCCAGTTCCAGGGATTTCTTGGCTTTTTGTGGAAAGATGAGAATCAAACCGTGTACCTGGTGTATCTGTAAGGTATACATGCTAACCATTACATAAACTCCCAACTTCCAAACGTGGTACACAATGATAGATTTGAACATCTACCTATCTTACTGAACATTTTGTAGACCTGTGCATTATCTGATCATACCTCAGACGTCATCATGATTCACAATGGAACCTTTGCAGATATTTGCTACACAAAGAAGCCAGGAATGATACAGTACAGGAAAAAGAGAAAAGCCCTGCAAGTAGGATCCAAGTGCAAGGCAAAACAAACTATCTGTAACTGAAAAAATGCCAGCACAAAACTCAGTATATATCAGCAACAAAACTACAGCAACACTAAGGTAAAACTTAAGTGTTTTAATACATATTGAACAATACAATAATCCAGACCGGTTTCAGCCTAACATGGCTTTCCTCAGTGGAACAAAAAAAGTACAAACAGGAAATGATGCACAAATGCAGGTTTAAATAAGGTCCATAGACCAATGAGGTGCTTCCAAAGGATTTTAGGCATGCCCATAATACTGCCTGAAAGAAAAACTGGAAGGAAAATGCAAACTAGAAAATAAAAAATAACAAATAAAAAATAGATGATCCAAATAGCAAATATGGTAATAAAACATAAGTATGATAATACATTCAATATTGGATATATTAGTTAGTTATAAATGATCATTTAAACCAGGAGAAAATAGTACCCCTAGCTTGATAATCCAGTATTTCTCTTTTTGGTTGAGAATGGAATGCCATCCCTCTTTGTTGGATCTGTCACCCAAAATTCTATCTACAATACAAAATTGAAATTTAGCAGTATGATGTTGTGTGTAGTGCCTGAACAGAGCGTTGGTTTCTCTTTTGGTTCGAATGTCACTACGATGTTCCGACATGCGTAATCTCAATGCACGTGATGTCTGACCCACATAAAATGAACCACATGTGCAAGTCGCAAGATATACCACCCAATCACTATTACAGTTGCCAAAAAATTTCATGTTAAAAATCCTGTCAGTGTTTTTACTTAAAATTGTTTAGATGTGAATATAAATGGACATGATGAATAATGGTCGCATTGACAAGTGCCCCAAAATTTGTCACCAGTCATCGTAAGTTGTTGATGTATAATGCCACCTGAACCCATCCTCTTATAATGTGAAAAAAATGAACTTAGTGTTCTCCCTCTATGGTAACCATATTGACAAGTGTTACCGACTAAGGAGGCAATATCCTCATTGGCAGTGAGGATGTTCCAATGTTTCATCATGGTATTTCTAATCAAATTGATGTTACACCCATAGGTAGTAATAAACCATAATCCTCCATCCTGTGCATCCCTATTTCTATCACAATATTTGAGAAGGGAAGTTCTGGTGGAAATGGTTGCCAAGTGACGTGCCAACTGAATGTCAGGCTCCTTGTATCCCCTGGTTCTGAATCTGTTGGTTAGATCTTGTTGTGATTCTTCAAAGTCATTTTCTGTGGAACAAATCCTGCGTATCCTGAGGAACTGGGATTTGGGTATGTTCTGGATGATGTGGCTAGGGTGCATACTAGCTGCATGTAATAAAGTATTGTATTGCGGGTATTTACGAAATGTTTTGCTTTGTAAAGTACCATCTGGGATCCTGATGACTGTTACATCCAAAAAGTGAATTTAATTTTGGTAATAAGTTGAAGTAAATTCAATACCCCATTTGTTATGGCTGAGGTATGACACAAATTCAGCCAAATATTCTTCATCGGCACGCCAAACTAACCAACAATCATCAAGATAACGTCGCCAAATATCCAGCTCCTCAAGATAGATGTTATGTGTTTGATCATAAATGAGTTGCTCCTCAATGTAGTCCATGAATAAGTCCGCATATATAAGAACAAAAGAGGCTCCCATAGTGGTACCCTTCAACTGCCAATAGCATTCACCTTGAAAGTAGAAAACATTTTTATTCAAAACATGTTCCGCCATACAAATCAAAAGCGTATTGAAACCAACTGGATATAATTTGGCTCTATCTAACCAAAACTTGAGGGCCTCAGGTCCAGCCCAATGTGGTATATTGGTGTATAAAGCCTTGACATCTAATGTACAAAGTAGCCACTCAGGTTCTAATTGTTTATCATCTATAATGGATAAGAATTGGGTGGTGTCTTGTATCCTTGCTCGAATCAAATTTAGTAGTGGTTTCAAGTATGAAGTCAAAAACTCAGACAGTGGTTCCGTCAATGATCCCATACCAGACACAATGGGTCTACCAGGTGGTTTGTTCAGGCACTTGTGTATTTTAGGTAGTAAATAAAGAATCTGTTGTTGTGGGTCCCGTACCATTAATTGTGATTTAACTGTGTCTGATATGATGCCCTCCGAAACTGCTAACTCAAGAAAATTGTCAATTTCTCTTTTAAAGTTCGGGGTGGGGTCAACAGGCATTTTCATGTAGTGGGATGGGTTGGCTAATTGTCCATTTCCCTCCCCCAGATAATAATCTGTATCCATGATTACTATTGCCCCTCCCTTGTCAGCCTGAATAATAACAATGTTTTTGTTGTCCCTGAGCTGTTGTAAAGCCTGTAGTTCAGGGGTAGAGAGATTATGTTTCAGAGGTGAAAAGTGATCTAGTTTGAAATGCATGTCCTTGAGTACAGCTTGCTGAAAGATAGCCACATTCCGATTCATACGTGGAACAAAATTGGATTTATGGAATTTGAATTCTGTGGATCTTTGAGAATCAGACCTGGGTCCAAAAAACAATTTGAGGTTGATTCTGCGACAAAAATCGTTAATATCTTTGACAATATGAAATTCATCCACAAAAAACCCTGGAACAAAGTTTAAACTTTTAACACTTTCTTTTGATCTTCTGTCAAGACAATTTTGGAAATATTCAAAATATTGCCATCTATCGTGTCATGAGTGTTTGGATGAGTGCTTCGATTGTGTCTATCTTCGTGTTTCCTATGCTTTCTCCCACCCCTCCTCCTAGTGATTTTAAAGAATGTGTTTGGCTTTTAGTCTTTTTGGGAGTCGGAGACTCACCAGTACAAATACCCTCCGTATCAGTTGTCGAAGAATCATCTCCTGAGGTGCTACTATATGTGTGAGACCCCTTGAGTATGGATCTAGGTCTTTTTTGGGGTTGGTATATCTGCCAGACCTCTGGCCAGTTTCCATGAACCTAACATTTTTGGTGGCCTCAAAGGGTCGGCCCCTCTGATAGTCAGTAATATCTCTGTTGAATTTTTTAATCTTTTTTTCTTTAGTCTGTTTTTCAAACAAAAGCAGTTCCTTTGTCAGTTTATTAAGGCATATAGAAAATTGTGGGTGACCATCATATGTTTTAGCTTGTCCACACAGATCACCAACTTCTTTAATATTAATTTCAATAGTCCGTTCATAATATGAACTTAAAATTTGAATGAAATTCATAGATGCCTGTTGTTGTGCCAAATGCCATTCTTTGCCAAGGATGTCATCTATCTTGCTCACCAAAGGTTGAATTTTGATTCTTAAGCCCCTAGGCATAATTTGTTTGTTCATATAGGCTTTGAAAAGCCTCAAATGCCAAATGTTAGATCTCAAATTCTTCATGCCTTTGCTGAGTTTATAAAAAGCATCATTGCAGCCGTCAGCTGGATCCATGGGTTGAGGAAGACCATCTCCTTCGGGTATACCAAAAACCCCAATATCATTTTTGTCAGCACAAAGGCCCTGAAGTATTTGTTCAAGATCCATGACAATAAGCTGATCTATATGAAATCTATTCAGATCTCCAGATAGAATAAAAGCTAATGTACAATAATATGCCAATAAACTGTCAAATGGTAGCAGCCTAAAGTTAAGCCAAAATGTATAACCAAAATTATTCCAATTATCAGGGGGGCAATCCCAGTGCCACCAAAAGTTACAGGTGAGATGATGTACATGTACCTATACACTTGTTCACCACCACGATCCTGCCCCCATACATATGCTAGTGTCAGTGTCTAAACACACCAACACATATACGAGTACATACGTAACTGCAGTTGTTATATCTGTATTTGAAACTAGTATATTTTTAAGGCCAAAATAAAATGTTTTTAGTCCATAAATGTATAGCTAATGTGTGAACCTGAGGAATAATATCAAGCACCCAAATAACATCAATTTGATTAGAAATACCATGATGAAACATTGGAACATCCTCACTGCCAATGAGGATATTGCCTCCTTAGTCGGTAACACTTGTCAATATGGTTACCGTAGAGGGAGAACACCAAGTTCATGTTTTTCACATTATAAGAGGATGGGTTCAGGTG
Source organism: Protopterus annectens (assembly GCF_019279795.1). Taxonomy (NCBI): domain Eukaryota; kingdom Metazoa; phylum Chordata; order Ceratodontiformes; family Protopteridae; genus Protopterus; species Protopterus annectens. Next base: position 489,093,674 of record NC_056746.1, on the reverse strand, counting down.
GCATTATACATCAACAACTTACGATGACTGGTGACAAATTTTGGGGCACTTAACAATGCGGCCATTGTTCATCATGTCCATTTATATTCACATCTAAACAATTTTCCAATAAAAACACTGACAGGATTTTTAACATTAAATTTTTGGCAACTGTAATAGTGACTGGGTGGCATATCTTGCGACTTGCACATGTAGTTCATTTTATGTGGGTCAGACATCATGGGCGTTGAGATTACGCATGTCGGAACATCGTAGTGACATTCGAACCAAAACAGAAACCAACTCTGTGTTCAGGCACTACACACAACATCATACTGCTAGATTTCAATTTTGTATTGTAGATAGAATTTTGGGTGACAGATCCAACAAAGAGGGATGGCATTCCATTCTCAACCAAAAAGAGAAATACTGGATTATCAAGCTAGGGGCACTATTTTCTCCTGGTTTAAATGATCATTTATAACTAACTAATATTATCCAGTATTGAATGTATTATCATACTTATGTTTTATTACCATATTTGCTATTTGGAGCATCTATTTTTTACTTGTTATTTTTTATTTTTTAGTTTGTATTTTTCCTTCCAGTTTTTCTTTCAGGCAGTATTATGGGCATGCCTAAAATCCTTTGGAAGCACCTCATTGGTCTATGGGCCTTATTTAAACCTGCATTTGTGCATCATTTCCTGTTTGTACTTTTTTTGTTCCACTGAGGAAAGCTATGTTAGGCCGAAACCGGTCTGGATTATTGGATTGTTCGATATGCATTAAAACACTTAAGTTTTACCTTAGTGTTGCTGTAGTTTTGTTGCTGATATATACTGAGTTTTGTGATGATACAGTACAGCCAAAGGGAAACATCTGCAGCAGGCTGCATATCAAGGATCCTTATTATGTGGTTTCAGGAGGTATTTGCAAATATAGTGCATTTCAGAGTGCTGAATACTATACATTACATGCAATTTGGCAAAGTATAAATGAAGTTCCTTGCCTGAACTTATGTGCTGTGTTCTAGTATCTGTAAGAAAAAAATGAAGTCAAAAGCTGCACTGCATGTCAAATGATTTAAAACAACACTGCTAACACCAGCACCTCCGCATCCATAAGCATGGCCAAGCTCATCAAGGCAATATATTCATATTGACATTATGGTAATTTTAAGAAATAAGCATCTCCGACAGCTGTTGATGCAAACTCTGAAGTAAAATGTAGGGTATTCATGACTTTTGAAAAGACATTACTAGCATCAAAAATGTTATTTGCAAGAAACAGTTTGCCTGAGAAAATTACTGACGGAAGTCTACATTTTTCAGCGGAATAATTCAAAATATTTATTTGTTGTTTTAACATTTTGTGTCTATTCATCACTGGTGGAAATAAGTTGGCTAAATAATATGCATACGCTTTCAAAAAACTAAAATCTGTAAGACTCATAAGTAAGTACCTGCAACAAAAGACAGAGCACATTTTTCATTGATTACTGTTATAATGACCCCCCCCCCCACACACACACAAAATCAATCTAAAAATAATTCACTAGCAGTGATATTCATGGACATAAATTGTCACCAATACTGCACTGGCAATACTATTCATGAACAGAAATTTGCTGTATAGATCGGATACAGTGAGACCAGATGGGTATGGGTTAAGTGTAGAAATTACAGCTTCAACATACAAATGAAAGGTCAATGAAAACATTTAATGTTCCAGAGGTTATCTAATAAATAAAGACATGGCAGATGGTGAATGGGTCAAATTATTTTAACATGTGGTCCCCTACGAAATGTAGTTAATATGGGATGCAGAACAGGAATAGGATGCATGATGCAGAACAGGAATAGGATACATAAGCCATTTAGGAAGTTCTCAACAAACAGAAGGCGTGCAGCCACACAATGCGCAAAAGAATCTTGAAGACCAGCTGACAAGCAAGATGATGCCACAAAACTGAGAAGTGGCACAACCCAAATGCCACTGTATGTGTTTGAGTGCATGTCTGTGTGTTAGCAGTAAAACCTAACAATTAACAGCATATCGCAGGACAGATGTATGACTAGAGTTTAAACCAGAGAAGGTTGGCAGATCATGACCATTTCCAGAAAGAAATTATCAATTTTTGTACCTAAAGAGCTATGATAAACTAGACGTTTGACGAGGCACAAACAATCAAATTCACAGCACACTATTAAGAAAACAGGATAACAGTGTCACAATGTCCCTTACATACGGAACTCCCAAAGGACCTATAAAGGTTGTTCCAATACTGGTGGGGCACAAGGAAATGCAATCCTGTGTACATGTGAAATCCCTTTCAAAAGCTACATCTATTTACTTGGGGAATGGCACATGTTTTATAAAAGAAAACGTACAAGTATTACTAAAATGAACAACAAAATTTACTACTGATAGCAATATAAAGTTCTATGATGTAATATACCCATCTTTTACATGACACATGAAATAAATGCTTTACACTGACAATGCTGGTTATTCAGTGTCACTGGTTCAGTCACAAAAATGCCAATCCCAGCTACACAGTACACATACTTGGGTTTATATAAGTGAAATGCACAAAAATCGTAATGCCTACTGCTAAAGTACAGTTTTGTACCTACCATAAATGTAGATGTTAGATGTCAGAAGACCCTAAACAGAAAGGTCAAAACCAAAAGACAGCAAAAAACAACCAACCACCCTTGCACTAATCATATGAACAGTATATACAATATGTACAAAATATACAACCCAAACCACACAACCGCCTCTACAACAGAGGGGGAAGGAGGAGGTGAGAATGGAATGTGGATCTTGAACATCTACATTTATGGTAGGTACAAAACTGTACTATGTTCTTCATCTCAAATGCCCTGTAAAATAGCAAACCCAGCCCTAGATTTAGAGTAAAGTGGAAGGTGGTAAGTATGCACTGAACTCCAAGTAGCTGCCTCCAAAATATCAAAAGCTGTAGAAGTGGCAGTAGCTCTAGTGGAATGAGGCCTAATCCCAGCTGGGATCTCCTTACCATGATGGGAATAACAGAAAGCAATACAAAATCCAATCCACTTAGAAATTGTTTTAGAACCCAAAGCAAAAGAAACAAACAACTGCTGAGACTGCCTGAACCCTTTAGTTCTGCTCAAATAATATCTCAACTGCCTGTGTATATCCAAGGTGTGCAAAATCTTCTCCCCTTTATTTTGGGGTTTGCATAAAAAGTAGGCAAATGAATAGCTTGGTTTAAGGCCACACTAGAAACCACCTTAGGCATAAAGGAAGGATTAGTACAAGATACCCTATCCTTATGGAAAATTAAGGCAGTCTTCCATGATAAATATTTCAACAACACAAAATTGAGATCCCAAGCAGGAAACAATGGTGGATCACAGTCATAGTGAGCAGAAATTGCTGCAGCATGAATCTTAATAGAAGAGAAGGACAATCCTTTGTCCAGTAACTCAGCAAGATATTGAAGAGCCACAGCAACATCAAAGTCCTTTGCTGCACTCCAAAATAAAAATCTCTTCCATTTATAAATAACATTCAAAACTTCCTCCAGGGTTTAAAACAGTGAAGTTTGACATTGAGTAAATGACTGTTCTCTTGAGACAGCAGGTGTGGAATCAAGGCCATGGAGGCTCCCAAACCAGACTTCTCAGTAATGGGTACCAGTGCTGCCAATCTGGAGCTATTAGAATCATCTTTGGCTTGTCCTGTCTGACCCAATTGAAAGAAAGAGCATCCACTTTCCAAGCTGTGGGATGAAACCAAAACTTTGGCAGCTGGTAATTTAGTATCTATGTCTGGAGTTGCTCAACACATCTGCTAAGGAGTTCTGTGCCAAAATCATTGCTTGTCTGCATAGAGGATAAGCATGACAGTTGTGTTGTCTGTTAGAACCAACACCTGCCCTGGAATGATATGTAGATGTTGTAGTCGTATCCACTTTCCATTTAGATGAGCTCCCAAGCTTTGTCTGAGGCATCTGTCGTTAGAATCTGACTACCACAAAAATTCCTTTTGAATGCAAGGTATTATCTGAATGACAGTGTCCATATCCTGGCAGTGCTGTGTCCATACATTTTTGAGATACCATTGTAGCTTCCTCATATGCAGTTTAGGCTTGAAGGACTGTCCTTGCAGTCAGCCTGGACTGATGAGACAATTGATGGAAGTAAAGAGCAAGATTCTTTTGTTTGTAAAGGCCATCTGGGATGCTGTATTCAGTCTCACACCCAGAAAGCACATGTCTTGAGCATCTTAGCACTGCTATCACTTTGGCCAGAATCAGGCAATCGTCCAAATAAGGATAGATTTGTATTCCTTTTAGCCTGAAGAAAGCTATCACTGGAGCCAGAACCTTTGTGAACACTCTTAGATAAGCCAAAGGGCAATGCAGAGAACTGATAATGAGAAGTCCCAGCTTCTGCAACTTAGCCTGATAGGAACATGAAGGTAAGCTTCCTTGAGATCCAGAGTCACCATCCAGTGATCTTTGCCCAGCAGAGGTAAAAGCTGTTGTAACGTCAACATTTTGAACTTGGGAATGTCCAGATAAGTGTTGAGGATAGATAAATCCCAGCAGAGAAATTTGTTTGTGAGCCTCTATTCTTTGCTGAGGAGGCTGGCATGCCTTTGAAAGGAGGCAAGGTATGGAAATAAAACCTGTAACCTTGGTGTATAATATCCAATACCCATTTGTCCTGGGTAATCAAACTCCAATTTTCTTTGAAGAGTGCCAACCTTCCTCCCAAAGGTGCTGCCAGTCATGAAGGCTCTGGCAGCTGAAAAGTGAACTCCCTGTTCTAGGTCTGCCTAGACTGTGAATCATAAGAAAGCAGGCCAATTCCTACTAAAGAACTTGCAAAAATCTTTAACAGTCTGCATAGACTTAGCCTTGTCTTCCATTTTCCACAGGTGAACCAAACAATACATCAGACTGTAAAGGAGCATCTAAAATCCTTGTCTTAACATGGTCAGATAAGTTCTGATCCCTCAGCCACCTAGATGAGGCCTGTACAGCATCAAATCCACATTGTCATCTACCTTAGACTTCAATTGAGAAAGAAGATAGTTTTGATATTTCAACATGTGAAACTGGCAATTCAAAGCCCTCATAGCTAAGGTGGAAGAAGTATAGACTTTCTTTCCCCATCTATCCAAAGCTCTGGCCTCTTTATCTGGAGGAATTTTACCACAGATAGGTCCCTGACTAACTGTTTCTGGGTCTGCCCTAGGGCTCTTATACAGATATTTATGAGCTTCAGGCACATCTTCCACAACATCCAGAACAGGAGGAATACCTTCCCATTTAAAATGTTCCCTCATAGAATGAAGAGTCTCTGAAAAGAAAAATCCTCTGGAGGAGAAGCAGAGACTCTGAAACATCAGAAACCTGCTCAAAACTCCCCAACTCTGGTTCCACCTTGGCCTCTTATCAGAGGGGCAAAGAACCTCTAATCAAAGTAATTAAATCCTCTGCCATTTTGAGCATGTGCTTCTTGGGCACAGATCCTGAAGAACTAGGAGGCCCCTTCAGCCTGGCCTGCCTCCTGAGAGGCCACATCCTGCAAAATCAAAGTCTCCCCTGGGACTGAATACACAAACTATGATAATCTCTATGCGGTATCTGCTTCCCACATAAGAAATATCACTTTTCTTTTTTTCCGGTAAACCACTGAAGCAGGAAAAAAAAAAAAAAATTCCCTAAACGTACTTAATAACTACTTTGACGGTCTGAAACTCGAATTGAAAAATTTCAGAGCAAACGGCGCCGGCGCAACCTTCTGCATCGGGACCATGCGGCAAAAAAGATGCAGGATATGAGTCGGTCATGCATCATTTTTTGTACCGTTCTGATGTCAGTCTGACTGCAGCAATGTGAGATGAAGAACATCACTGTATCTGTTTCTTTTCTCTTGGTTTACACAGCACAAGGAAAGCAAATGTAGTACATGTACTCAGAAGAATATGGTCACACGTGTCCATGTACATGTTCTCAAAAGAATATGGTCATACATGTGTCCATGTACATGTACTCAGAAGAATATGGTCATACATGTGTCCATGTACATGTACTCAGAAGAATATGGTCATACATGTGTCCATGTTCTGGACAGGAATGCCTTTTTATTCCTGCTGCAAGAAGTAAATGACAGACATGAATAAAGCAGTCTAACTCAGAGCATTTATTATGCACAGTATAATGATTCATTGTGCAAATATACAACAGTAAAAATAACAACATCACATGATATGGAAAACTATTTTGTCTTGATATCTGTGCATTTGAGTATAAAAACTGGCAACCATCACACTCATAACACACTGAAAAGCAGCATGTAATGGTCCTGTAAACATCCAATATTTTTAGAATACATTTTCCAAATAAATCATTGTCTCATAATGTACATTTACAAAATGCTAACTCACACACTAAAGCGGTATAAACTGTTAACTAACACCATGATGTAGAACCAATATTCAGGGTATACCTCTGCAGTACAACCTCCACTGTCTGTTTGGTTGAGCCACATAAACAGCCTTTGGAAATCATAAGTCAAAAATGTTAAGTTGTTGCCAGTCTATCTAAAATTCACATATTAATGAAAAGTGTGTGTGTGTGTGTGTGTACTATGCATTCACAAAGATCAAAAATAAAGTATATTTTTTTAGCTAACTCT